>NC_139145.1:151912531-152005031 GCF_964270905.1 Leucopleurus acutus
TCTGAAAAAGACCATTCGTAGTACATTGAGTGATGCCTGGGGATTTAGGCTGTCATGGTTTGATTTCCTCTTTGCCCCAGTGTGCTTCCCTGGGTCTTTTTTTTTTTTTTACATGTGTCAGAAACCTGGAGCCTGCAAGTTCTTCTTACAGTATTGAAGATTGTTTTAGATTCTTTTGAAATCAAGATTTTTTTTTTGTTAATCCTGGGTTCCATGACCTGTATGGTCCCTCAGTGTTCACCTATCTCTTCTCTGCTACCACTGGGCAGCAGCTGACCAAGCAGGGATCTGATGCTGTGGAACAGTCTGGCCACACATTCACCCTCAGTGGTTCTTAGAGGATCTGGCCATATAGCTTCAGTGAATGTGTCATCTGTGAATTACTTATTTTCTGTCTCTCTTGATCTTTTATAAAAAGGTTTGGGGGCATTTAGAGGTTGCTGCAGTGATGGTCCTGTTGTCAGTGGCTTATAAATAATTGTAGATCTCTTTTGATAATATTGAAGTTATTCATTTTAGAAAATCCATGAAATGTATTATATATTTATATAGATTATATATAAACTTAGGCATATATTTATAAATTGTCATATGTTAGTTATGAATTATGTATTATACAGTATGCATCATTCATAATACAACATTTTGTTAAATGTTAAATAATTTAACACACAACCTATGTTAAATAATTTAAATATGATTAATAATATCCAATAGCATTTTATACAATTTTATATTGACCTTATGATAGTGTAATATATTTAATATCTGCACTCCCTCATTAGGCCATAAGCCATTTGAGAACTGAAATTTTATTTTATTAATCTTTATAACAAGTGACTAAAAACAATACTTGGTATGTATTAGCAATTAAAATATAATTTTTAAAGTGTTACAGTTCAAATTTGGAACATCTTATTACTTAAACATCACATTTTTCAACTGTCAACCTAAAACCTAAGAATAAATCAACCGTCATGTGCTGGAAAAACGAGTAATAAAAAAATTACAGGGAACACCATCAAAACATATTACATAAATATTCAGATTTCACATATGAATCCCCATAGCTGAATTGATTTTGTATATATGTCCATGATATTTAATCACTCCTGTATATAAGACTAAAGTTTTCTGAAGAATTTCTGAAATAGCATATGAGATCAAAACATCTAAACTTTCATAGAGCAATTTTTTGCACAGATATTTACTTGCTAAGATACAGTAGCAGAGGAACTGTGACACTCATTGTTCTCTCCAAAATTTCACTTTAAATATATTTTGGGGGCTTCCCTGGTGGCACAGTGGCTGAGAGTTCGTCTGCCGATTCAGGGAACACGGGTTCGTGCCCCAGTCCAGGAAGATCCCACATGCCGCGGAGCGGCTAGGCCCATGAGCCATGGCCACTGAGCCTGCACGTCCAGAGCCTGTGCTCCGCAATGGGAAAGGCCAAAACAGTGAGAGGCCCATGTACCGCAAAAAAAATAATAATAATAATAAAAGTAAATATATTTTGGGGGTGGTGGTGGTAGAAAATACATGTTTAACTTAGTGAAATATTTTCCTGTATATCATCTTACACCCAGTAAATTTGTAACACATTAGCCGAAGCATCCTTAACGGAGTGCAGTTTGGGGAAGATGATATTTTGATAGAAAAAACATCCTGTATCTTACACAAAATTGATATTTTCTTCTAACTGATTACTAATATTTTTCTCAGTGTATATGGTAAATCAGTCCCTTAAATCCTATAATCTATATTAAATTTTTTCCTGAGGAAATTATACTTTACATAACCATTTTAATGTGTTCCTTCACATCTTTGAAACTGTATATCAGATTTGACTTTCCACTGCTGTAGTTCCCCACTATCTGATAGCTGTTTTTTTTCCAGCATCACACCATATTATTCTAATCCAGAAAGTTTGAAAGAAACATTTATAAATAGAACTTTCTTGAATATGTTTGCAATTTTTAGTACAAGTACTTTTGAAATTTACAGGTAAAAACATCTGTAGACAAGTCTTTCCCATTCTTGGAGGACAAACCCTAGCACATTTTCAGCAATTTTTTTGACTTTCACTGCCTATTTTTTCCAAGCAGTCAATTTCTCTTTTTCTGCAGAGTCTGTGAATAGGACTACATTGTCAATTGAGAGGTGGCACAGATTTCCCTGGTTAGCTGCCCCCTTGCTCTTTTTCCAGTGCTGTCGCCAGAGAGAAATGACTCTAGGCCTCAGTAAAGAACACACTCTCTGACAAATTGTACCATCCACGTAGGAAGAGGACGGTAAGTGTCCATATGCAAACCTCCATTCGACTTCCTTCTACCTAATCGAGTTTGTGCTTTGTGTGACTGCACAAACCATTCTAGAATTCACAGAAGTATTTGAAAGAGAATGAACTTTCAGGGGCCAAAAGGATGGCCATTGACTTCTATATGTGAAATTTGTTGGGCAGATGAAGATCATCTTTGGTACTCTGGTGTTAATTATTTCAAATTATATTTGTGGAACTTTGTTTTTTCTTTTCTTTCTCTCCATTTTGTGCATGCCTAAATGTCCAGGCAATATCAAAATATATCCTAATGAAAGAAGAGCAATAGTTACTTAGTAGAGAGAAGTAAGAAGTAATATAGAAACATCAATTTAAAAGAAAAGTCCTAGGGCCCATTTTGCTCAAAGCTAAGCCTATGTGAGTCTTTCTCTGTCATTTATCTCTCTCACAGAGGCTTACCTGTCTGTGAACAGGCACTGAGCATCCTTAATGTAAACACAAGGTATTGTGTGACCTTCCCTGGTGGGTTTTTATTTTATATATCATTATAAATGAGCAATAAAATATATTGCTATTTAAAACACTAAGAATAGTGAATTTACAATGGGGCACTTGCAAAAGAAGGTGGCATCAATTCTCCAAACAATTCCACCTATAAAATCTGTTGGTAACGACAGCCTTGATAATAGAAATACATCAGAGGTTTTTGCTACTCAGGATTGTTGTTGAGTTGGTCTTTTTGGTAGAGTCTCATGGTTTGTCTTTCACATCAGTGTCTTAGTTTTTGTTCCTCGCTAGTACACAAGAGAAATGTATGTGTCTACTGATTATACCCTTGCTTCAGATTCGATCTGCTCAATTTTCCACTGCTAGTATTGAAATTTCTGAGCTTTCTCTGTTGGTTTAAGATGAGTACTTAATGCTTCTTAAATGTATATAAAGCATCTGCAATATATTTCTCTAATATTGTGGTCTTTTTTTGAACCTATCACTATTAGAAAATACATAGCATGTTATAATTATATAATAACCAACATTTTTGATCCTGTGGTGTTTGGCTTTGAGTTTTAGGAGATCATAAAATGCTTTGAAACAGGAGTAGATTTTCTTGTTTGTCATTAAGATTTGATGGTTATTGACAAAGCAAACTTTATATTGTAAATTCTCTTGAAAGTGACAAACAACTTAACAAAATTTAGGTTTATAAATTCAGAGTAATCAACTCTCATCTTAAAGCAACACCACTATTGACTAGCTAACAAATATGCTAAAACACCCTCACAAAATCCCATATTCATTATTCCTCCTGGAAATAGCTTGGATGATATTCATTTGGCCGATTTAAGAGTTTATTTACATGATTTTTGAGTCAAATGATTTTTATTTTGTTAAAAGTATTATGAACAGAGTGGTAAAAGTCATCTAGGACCTATAATGGTAAATGTATATATCAAATAATATTGTTTTACTGGAAAAAAAAATCTATATAGAATAGCTGTGGGCCCAAGAATCTCATTTTTATGTACATAAAGAAGGTCTAACAATTTCTCACCATTTTACTATAGGAAGCATGGTAACTTACACATGTATTTATGTTAACTGGAAGAAATTAAAAATCAACCCATTTATCCAGTTTAAATGCTAACAATGCCCTCATTGGACACCCTTATTATAGTACACCTGAATCCTACTGACACAGTATAAACCTATATGTCCTTGATAAGTGTTTCATATTCAGTCTTCTACACTTCTTGAAAATATAAAAGTGGCTACACATAAGACAAATAAAAGTATCCATTACTCCAGGAATATTCTTAAAGCAATGGTTCCATGTATGTGGGTCAATCTACTGAGTTTAAATTTTGATTTCACCCATTATTAGGTGTGTCATCTTGGAAAATTCACATGACTTCTTAAAATATCAGCTTCTTAATCTATAAAATTAGGTAAATCTAGTACTTAATTCCTGCATTATTGTAAAGGTTAAATATGGTAGAGTATATAACATTATTAGAACAAATCTAAGTGCATGGAGAACACACAATAAGTAATAATTTCTGAGCTTGTTCAGGCATTGGCTATGCTTTTCTTTCCAGGATCAAGACAATTACCAAATGGGACTCAAAGCTCTGTTATTTTTTAGAGCTAAGAAAAATTCTAGTAGAGATTTGCTGAAAAGATAGTGTCAGAAGCTCATTTTACCATTTTGGTATCATTTCTTTGGCACAGGGAAGTTGATTCTTTCCTCACATGCACCTAACATACCTTGTTTGCCTTTTGAAATTTTATGCTGCTATTAAACATCAAAAATTATATCACATGAAAATGCTTTCCTGGGAGGGTGTGCTGTTACTGTTGAATCATCTGTCTGTGGTATCATTAGGTACAAAAGCTTTGAAGTAAGACCTAAAGCGAAAATTCTCACAGATGTTGCATGAAAACAGATTTCAAAAAGAATCTCTGTGCTCTTTCACAGGCAGGTAAACATCTGTGAGAGAGAAAAAAGAAAGCAGGAGAGACAGAGAGAAACTCGCTTAAAGGCTTAACTTTGAACAAAACAGGCCTTAGGCCTTTTCTTTCAAATTGATGTCTCTATTTATATGACTTCCTGCCCCTCTACTAGGTAACAATTGAAGTCTTACTTTGTAGAGTAATTTACATTGACCTCTTCCTTAGCCCTCAATAGTTCTTTTTAAAGTGAGGTTTGTTTTCCCTAATGAGGATCAGCTGTGAGCAGGGGCGGCCAAAATAAAATAAATTCCCTTTAACAAGCTGTGCCTCTGCTTAGGCTGAAATTTGGAGAAGAGGAGAGGCCAAGAATACATAAAAGATCTCGAGCCTGCTGGTTAACATTGAAGATCCTATAAATGCAATGTATTTAGACTCACCACATTTTTCTTTATTAAGGAATTATTATAGTCCAAACACTAGAGCTACAAAATGAGGATAAACAAAGCCATGAAAAGAATGACTATCTTTGATAGCTCTTGGGCCATAAATTAAACTTTCTCTATTTTTAATAAGTGTACAAAATTTAGATCAAGGTTCACTTTATTAAAATTATTTGTCTTTTCATTTTATCAACTAGTGGTTTAGAAGTACTCATGCCATCACAAAATGAAGAACAAGAAAACAAAACTACAAATTAGAAAGGGTCAGTCTATCAGGATTATAGCTTGATCTCTCAAAGCCTAGAGCTTACTAAAACCTCGAAATAATTTCATCAAACAATGTTATAACTGGAGATAAACAGCCCAGTTTTCTTTAAGTTTTCAAGTCTCTTGTCTTCTATTATTAGTTTGTCATATGATTTATTTTTCAAAAAACAAGGATCTATCAAATTGTGCCACTAAATCTCTTCTCTACTTTGATCTTCATTTATGCTTTAAGGCAAAACAGCCTATGTGATGCTCAGCTTTATGGAATGTAGATTCTTTGCTCTTCATGTATAAGCCAAGCTTCCCTCACCTCCAAGCATTCTGGAACTGATTGATGGCAAGCCTACCTCAAAAAGTCTTTTCTTATCCTCAGTAAGAATATAACAATAAATAGGAAGAAATGATGATGCTACTGAAGCCTGTGAGCACAGCTGCTCATTTCATCAGTTCTGCTGTTACCTCTGGCTCAGAGGTTCCATTTTCTCTGCGTCTATGGGATGTGTCAGGACTGCTCTGACAGCAAGCCCCATAGGCACATGGCATAAAGCTTCTTGCTTTTAAAGCCGACTTTTACTGGCTCACCAGTTGAGTGTAGTAGCAGTTCTAATGATAACTGGGGAGCTAGTAGAATAATCCAAAAAGTGCTGCCCTCAAATTCTGAGTTAATGAAAAGAAAACAAACTTAGAGTAAACACATCATACTCTGAAGATAAAAGAAAACATACTCTTCTAGTTAAAACTAATTATACGAATATTATTATCATATTCTTTTTTCTTAAAATCTCATGAGCTTTGGGTCAGAAAAATGTGGGTGGAAGTCCTGACTTTATAACCTATGAGCATTATGACTAGAGAAATTAGAATAATACTATAATGTCCTTGAAATTCTTGAACTCAGCTACAAATCACTTGGTATAATCATATGCTGATTAAGATTTTGTGATGTTTAAATAACATAATATGTATTCATGACTAGGATTATGAGAGACACAGAAGTAATCACTCAGCATGGATTTTTTTTGTCTTTAAAAACAAACAAACATTAAAACTCTTTCTCTCTGCCAGGTTAAATATACCTACCTAAAAAACAGGGGGTTCCCTGACTTCTTTCTCTATTTCTATAGATTTTGGTGTTTTATTGGCCATACTGAATTGAATCATGGCCCCCAAAATATAGGTCCATGCCCTTATATTCAGAATGTCTGAATTATTCCTAGTATGGCAAAAGATGTGATTAAGTTAAGAATCTTGAGAGGAAAAACTTACCTTGGATTAACCAGGAGGGCCCTAAATGCAATCACATTCATCTTCATGAGAGAGAAACAGTTTTGAGACAGACAGAAAAGGAGAAACACAAACACAGAAGGAGGAAGCTGTGTGACCCAGAGAGACTGGAGCAGTATAGCCACAAGCCAAGGAACACGTGGAGTCACCAGAAGTTGGAAGTGGCAAAAATAGATGCTCTGCTCTAGCTTTGGGAGGGAATGTAGTCCTGCCAACACCTTGATTTAGGACTTTTGGCCTCTAAAACTGTGAGACAATAAATTTCTATAGATTTAAGGCACCGGTTTCTGATGTTTTTATAGGAACCACAGGAAACTAATGCATTGCCATTTTATCACTTTGCGCATTCCAAGTGTATCTTGGCAACTTATCGATAGACTGTTACGACCTTGAAAGTGGAAATCACATCTTACTCCTCTTTGTGTAGAATTCAGTACCTCGCCCAAGTCTTTACACTTAGCAAGGTCTAGAACAAAATTCCCAAATGGATTAATAAATGCCACCATCAGTGAGAGAATTATTCTGGACCCAGTTCCTAAATACAATGATTAAGAATACTGATTTGGTGAAAAGTCAGCAAAATTGAACAATTATCTAGATATACCTTTTGGGGAAAGGATAAAATGAAACATGCATTTTAATACTGAAAAGATTTAAAAGTCACATAGTAAATAACTGTGATTGACCTATCTAAGAGATGAACTGACAATCTAAGAGAAAAATTCGTAAAAGGATTTTTGTATATTGTGTTGATTGTACTTCTGGTTTTTAGTCCAAATTGTAATGAGCCTGAAAGCTGTTACTTGCTTCCTCACAACAGGAAAAGTGATGAATAAACTGAAAAGCAGCAACTCTTTTTAGAGTCATCAGGGAGCTAAAGCCACAAGGCAAACTGCTGCCCCTAAACCTGGAGAAATAGGAGAATACAGAGAATCACAGCTTATTGGGAGTATAAACCCAGAAGTGGAACAGAATCCCATCACTGGTGCCAATCCCAGTAGGAACACAAACTGTATTGACAGAGTGCTAGAGGCTCAGTGTGCACTAGCTTGAGAGTTAAAATCTCCATGTGGCCCCAATCTTTTATACATTTTACCTCTAGGAGTCCCATTAGATTCTTACTGTGAAGAATAGAGGAAAAATTCTCTCATACTTCTAGCAGGGGGAGGGGAAAAGTCACTATTCTGAAATATGCCCACATGTCCCTGTTCTTAACAAAGTGCACCCTCAAGGGAAACTTTTACTAGAGCCAAACAGTTTGGAATTTGTCTAAGACTAACCTCACTGGCAGAAGAGAAATACCCAACTCCAGCCCTCCAGCTCTTTGAAAGAGAAGAAAATCGTAGATGATATATTTGAATACATGTTCAGGAAGTAGAAATACAATGAAAGAGTAATAACTGTTACAGCTGGTCAGAGAAGTTACCACCCAGAGTGACTGCTTAAGGCATCCTGGCCGTTACCCAGTCAATTTGATAAAGAATCCAGGAAAGATTCAACACCAAGACCCAAGATAATTACTGAGGGATGGACTCCAACAATATTACTGAGTTAAAAACAGGAAATAATGAAGATCAGGAAACAAGGGATGGGACGTAATGGAGGAAGTCCTAAGTTGAAGATGAATGGAAGTTCAAGGAAGAAGACTGCTGCATGAGTGGAGAACAACCAGTTCAAAGTGTAACAGAAGAACCATCTGCAAGAAAATATTATGGTTGGGAAAAAGTCTAATTCTAGAAGGAGAATAGATCTCTGGATCGTTTGGGGAAAATTTAAAAATAGTTACAGAAAACAAGACAAAGGAAGCACTGAAGTATTTTCTCCAGGAGAAAACAGGAGTGTACAGCAAAGACATTCAACTGTGTGCACAACTGGGTCATGCAGTGAACACACTTTACATGTTTTTTTTTCCTATATATGTGTATTTATTTGTTAATTTTATTAAGCAAAGAGAAGAAAAGAGCTATTCTTGTTTCATAGGGGTGAATTTGTTTTTTAAAAAATAATATTCATAAAAATACATACTGCAGAGGTTTCAGCTTGATTGATAGTGATTTGCAGATATATCTAATCTACTGAACAATCTCAGAATTTCATAAACCTTTACTTGTGAAGAAACATTGTACATAAAACGGCCCTTTGTTAAATTTTGGCCTAGCCAGTTTTTGGTTTTTGCAGCAAAATTATTTGGTTAACATATTAAAATACAACTAGATGGTTTCTTTTTCAATTCTCTTTATCTAATCTTATTCATGTTTTTTTCCCTTCAGTCTTCTACCTCATTACACTTTCCTCCTTCTATAATCTCATCCCTTTTTAAAATATGGAACTGATTCTCTTCTAAATAATACACAGTGAATATGTGCATAGATGGAAATTAATTGGGAAAGGTACTACTTCTAAAAGAGGGAAAGGAAAATAGGATAACAACATAGAAATGTGCTTCCTGAACTGCCTTTTCTGTAATCTTTCTCTTCCATTATGGCACATCTATTTTTTTTCCCTCTTTACTGTGTTTGCCTAGAGTCTGTATCATTTCAAATCCATTTTTTCTGGCACATTATGTTCCAACATAGTGCCATTTTTTTGTTCTTAAACAGATTACTTATTTCTTATATCTTCTTGGGTCTCACTTTGTTTCTTCCTCTGATGGGGAACAAAACACTTCAAGAAATCCATCACTGTGCTCTTAGAGTGGTTTTCCTTAGGCATTGTTTGAAGTTCTCAGTTTAACATGAAAAAAAAAATGATTCATATAAATTATGCACATTGTTACATAAAAAATGCAAACTAAACATGAATATAGTATATTATATCTTCAGAATTCTCAGCTCAATCATGTAACGTTTATAAAGATATTATATATCAATCTTTCTTGTAAAATATATTGTCTAAGAAGTTCTACATCAATAATAATCAATTTATTACTAATAATTGACAAATAAATACATACCACTATTCTTTGAGGTCTATATTATTTTTTAAATATTTATTTGGTTGCACCAGTTCTTAGTTGCAGCAGGTAGCCTCCTTAGTTGTGGCAGGTGGGCTCCTTTGTTGCAGCACATAGGCTCCTTAGTTGCAACAGGAGGGCTTCTTAGTTGTGGCATGTGAACTCTTAGTTGTGGCATGCATGTGGGATCTAGTTCCCTGACCAGGGATTGAACCCGGGCCCCCTGCATTGGGAGCATGGAGTCTTATCCACTGCACCACCAGAGAAGCCTCTGAGGCCTGTATTATTACATGCAATTTACATATGAGGAAATTGAGAGTTTAGAGATATGAGTAGTTGCTCTAGATGGCACAGTTCATAAATAAGAAATGGTACTGAAATTTAAACATATAAATATTTAAACCCACACATATTTAAATCCAAATTTGGTGTATATATTAAATATTTTTTTGTATATATTAAATATTGATAGATATTGTAAATATTGATAAATATTGGTGGTAATCTATTACATTTCATGATAATTTACATTCTATAATATTTATTTGATTTTGACCATTTTTTAGCCTCACAATAGGCTGGCTGAAAGGAAATAAAGAAGATATCTTTTCTATTAGAATAAAATTCTATTTTTTTAATCCATGATATGGAGTTGAAAACTAAAATTCAAAAGATCGATAATGTATACATAATAATGGGTAATATTGGCTTCTTAAATTGTCAAAAGTAAATATGTCAGGATAAGCCCGTGTAAGATTTAATTATAGGCTCAGATAGATCCATCACTACAAGCAGGGTAAAGTATTTTCACTGACAGACCAGGGAGTCCCTGTTATTGAATTCTGCTCAATACTAAAGAAACAGTCATCAATTTGGTGACTTAAATGTTTAATTTTCTAAAGACACAAGAGTGAACACCCAGTGGAATGAGAATTGTGCACGCAATTACAATTTGTATTGTAGACAACAACCAAACACGGCAAAGTGACATAAAATAAGGTTTGCGTGGACTGAGATATTTAACGTGCTTTTGACTGAGAATGTCTAACAATGTAAATATATTACTTTTTCCTTGTGGATGTATACGTATAATAAAATTTAATGAAAAATCTCAATGGGTATTATGAAACTTAATTAAATAATTTAAAAATTAGTCTGGAGAGGAAGTTTAGGATCATTTACCATACTTCCCCCTTTTGTGGTCCAAGCCCCCACCATGCCTGCTCTTCTTTACTGGGATTTCCAGTCCATTCACATTTCGACTTCCTTCCATCATCTTCTCATTTCTGTTTCTATATTTTAAATCCGTTGGCTTCTGATTCCAACCTCTCTTTTCCTAGTGCTTGAGAAATTGTTTTGCCTGTTTTTCTTTCACAGCCTCAGCCCAGTTACACTTACTTCTGGACATATTCTTTAAACTGACTTCTCCAGGCCTATGCCAGCTGTAGGATTATAGGGAGAAAATCGAACATCCAGGTGTGTGGCTACACTTGTGAACTGTCTGCCTCCAATTGTTTGGCAAAACCACAGCCTCCTTCTGCTCACTCAACCTCACAATCACTGGGGAAGGATCTAAGTTTTTTAATCCTTCCAGGCCTTCATTCCAAAGCCTCATTTCTCCTTTTTTTTTTAACATTTTTATTGGAGTATAATTGCTTTACAATGGTATGTTTCTGCTTTTTAAAAAAGTGAATCAGCTATATATATATATCTCCACATATTTCCTCCCTCTTCAGTTTCCCTCCCACACTGCCTATCCCAGCCCTCTGGGTAGACACAAAGCACAGAGCTGATGTCCCTGTGCTATGTGGCTGCTTCCCACTAGCTATCTATTTTATATTTGGTAGTGTATATATGTCCATGCCACTCTCACTTTGTCCCAGCTTACCACTTCCCCCTCCCCATGTCCTCAAGTCCATCCCCTACGTCTGCATCTTTATTTCTGTCCTGCCCTTAGGTTCTTCAGAACAATTTTTTTTTTTTTTAGATTCCATATATACGTTTTAGCATATGGTATTTGTTTTTCTCTGTCTGACTTACTTCACTCTGTATGACAGTCTCTAAGTCCACCTACCTCACTACAAATAACTCAATTTCATTTCTTTTTATGGCTGAGTAATATTCCATTATGTATATGTGCCACATCTTCCTTATCCATTCATCTGTTGATGGACACTTAGGTTGCTTCCATGTCCTGGCTATTGTAAATAGAGCTGCAATGAATATTGTGGTACATGAATCTTTTTGAATTATGGTTTTCTCAGTGTATATACCCAGCAGTGGAATTGCTGGGTTGTATGGTAGTTCTATTTTTACTTTTTTAAGGAACCTCCACACTGTTCTCCATAGTGGCTGTATCAATTTATATTCCCACCAACAGTGCAAGAGGTTCCCTTTTCTCCACACCCTCTCCAGCATTTATTGTTTGTAGATTTTTTGATGATGGCCATTCTGACTGGTGTGAGGTGATACTTCATTGTAGTTTTCATACTTCATTGTAGCATTTCTCTAATGATTAGTGATGTTGAGCATCCTATCATGTGTTTGTTGGCAATCTGTATATCTTCTTTGAAGAAATGTCTATCTAGGTCTTCTACCCAATTTAGACTGGGTTGTTTGATTTCTTGATATTGAGCTGCATGAGCTACTTATACATTTTGGAGATTAATCCTTTGTCAGTTGCTTCATTTGCAAATATTTTCTCCCATTCTGAGTGTTGTCTTTTCATCTTGTTTATGATTTCCTTTGCTGTACAAAGCCTTTTAAGTTTCATTAGGTCCCATTTGTTTGTTTTTATTTCCATTTCTCTACGAGGTGGGTCAAAAAGGATTTTGCTGTGATTTATGTCATAGAGTGTTCTGTCTATGTTTTCCTCTAAGAGTTTTACAGTGTCTGGCATTGCATTTAGGTCTTTAATCCATTTTGAGTTTATTTTTGTGTATGGTATTAGGGAGTGTTCTAATTTCATTCTTTTACATGTACCTGTCCAGTGTTCCCAGCACCATTTATCGAAGAGGCTGTCTTTTCTCCATTGTATATTCTTGCCTCTTTTATCAAAAATAGGTGACCATATGTGCATGGGTTTATCTCTGGGCTTTCTATTCTGTTCCATTGATCTTGATTTCTGTTTTTGTGCCAGTACCATACTGTCTTGATTACTGTACCTTTGTAGTATAGTCTGAAGTCAGGGAGTCTGATTCCTCCAGCTCCCTTTTTCTTTCTCAGGATTGCTTTGGCTATTTGGGGTCTTTTGTGTTTCCATACAAATTGTGAAATTTTTTGTTCTATTTCTGTGGAAAATGACATTGTTCATTTGATAGCGATTGCATTGAATTTGTAGAGTACTTTGGGTAGTATAGTTATTTTCACAATGTTGATTCTTCCAATCCAAGAACATGGTATATGTCTCCATCTGTTTGTATCATCTTTAATTTCTTTCATCAGTGTTTTATATATTTTTGTTGTTGTTGTTGTATGAGGGCCTCTCACTGTTGTGGCCTCTCCCATTGCGGAGCACAGGCACCAGACGCGCAGGCTCAGCAGCCATGGCTCACGGGCCTAGCTGCTCCGCAGCATGTGGGATCTTCCCAGACCAGGGCACGAACCTGTGTCCCCTGCATCGGCAGGAGGACTCTCAACCACTGCGCCACCACAGAAGCCTACTTATACTTTTTTGTATACAGGTCTTTTGTCTCCTTACGTAGGGTTATTCCTAGTTATTTTATTCTTTTTGTTGCAGTGGTAATTGGGAGTGTTTCCTTAATTTATCTTTCAGATATTTCATCATTAGTGTATAGGAATGCAAGGGATTTCTGTGCATTAATTTTGTATCCTGCTACTTTACCAAATTCATTGATTAGCTCTAGTAGTTTTCTGGTAGCATCTTTAGGATTCTCTGTGTATAGTATAATGTCATCTGCAAACAGTGACAGTTTTACTGCTGCTTTCCCGATTTGGATTCCTTTTATTTCTTTTTCTTCTCTGATTGCTCTAGCTAAAACTTCCAAAACTATGTTGAATAATAGTGGTGAGAATGGGCAAACTTGTCTTGTTCCTGATCTTCATGGAAATAGTTTGTTTTTCACCATCGAGCACAATGTTGGCTGTGGGTTTGTCATATATGGCCTTTATTATTTTGAGGTAAGTTCCCTCTATGCCTACTTTCTGGAGAGATTTTATCATAAATGGGTGTTGAATTTTGTCAAAAGCTTTTTCTGCATCTATTGAGATGATCATATGGTTTTTATTCTTCAATTTGTTAATATGGTTTATCACACTGATTTGAGTATATTGAAGAATCCTTGCATTCCTGGGCTAACCCCCACTTGATTATGATGTATGATCCTTTTAATATGCTGTTAGATTCTGTTTGCTAGTATTGTGTTGAGGATTTTTGCATCTATGTTCATCAGTGTTATTGGCCTGTAGTTTTCTTTTTTTGTGAAATATTTGTCTGGTTTTGGTATTAGGGTAACAGTGGCCTTGTAGAATGAGTTTGGGAGTGTTCCTCCTGCTATATTTTGGAGCAGTTTGAAAAGAATAGGTGTTAGATTTTCTCTAAATATTTGATAGAATTCACCTGTGAAGCCATCTGGTCCTGGTCTGTTGTTTGTTGGAAGATTTTTAATCACAGTTTCAATTTCAGTGCTTGAGTTTGCTCTGTTTATATTTTCTATATCTTCCTGGTTCAGTTTTGGAAGGTTGTGCTTTTCTAAGAATTTGTCCATGTCTTCCAGGTTGTCCATTTTATTGGCATATAGTTGCTTATAGTAATCTCTTATGATCCTTTGTATTTCTGCAGTGTCAGTTGTTACTTTACCTTTTTCATTTCTAATTCTTTTGATTTTAGTCTTCTCCCTTTTTTCTTTGATGACTCTGGCTAATGGTTTATCAATTTTGTTTATCTTCTCAAAAAAAACACCTTTTAGTTTTATTGATCTTGGCTATCATTTCCTGCATTTCTTTTTCATTTATTTCTGATTTGTTCTTTATGATTTCTTTCCTTCTGCTAACTTTGGGGTTTTTTGTTCTTCTTTCTCTAATTGCTTTAGGTGTAAGTTTAGGTTGTTTATTTGAGTTGTTTCTTGTTTCTTGAGGTAGGATTGTATTTCTATAAACTTCCCTCTTAGAACTACTTTTGCTGCATCCCATAAATTTTGGGTCATTGTGTTTTCATTGTCATTTGTTTCTAGGTATTTTTTGATTTCCTCTTTGATTTCTTCAGTGATCTCTTGGTTATTTTGTAGTGTATTGTTTAGCCTCCCTGTGTTTGTGTATTTTAGTTCTTTATCCTGTAATTCTTATGTAGTCTCATAGCATTGTAGTCAGAAAAGATACTTGATACAATTTCAATTTTCTTAACATATACCAAGGCTTGATTTGTGACCCAAGATATGATCTATCGTGGGGCATGTTCCATGAGCACTTGAGAAGAAAGTGTATTCTGTTGTTTTTGGATGCAATGCCCTATAAATGTCAATTAAGTCCATTTTGTTTCATGTATTTAAATATCAATTAAGTCCATCTTATTTAATATATCATTTAAAGCATGTGTTTCCTTATATATTTTCATTTTGGATGATCTGTCCATTGGTGAAAGTGGGGTGTTAATGTCCCCTACTATTATTGTGTTACTGTCCATTTCCTCTTTATGGCTGTTAACATTTGCCTTATGTATTGAGGTGCTCCTATGTTGGGTGCATAAATATTTACAATTGCTATATCATCTTCTTGGATTGATCCCTTTATAGCTTTTATTTTAAAGTCTATTTTTTCTGATATGAGAATTGCTACTCCAGCTTTCTTTTGATTTCCATTTGCATGGAATATCTTTTTCCATCCCCTCACTTTCAGTTTGTATGTGTCCCTAGGTCTGAAGTGGTCTCTTGTAGGCAGCATATATATGGGTCTTCTTTTTGTATATATTCAACCAATCTATGTCTTTTGGTTGGAGCATTTAATCCATTTACCTTTAAGGTAGTTACTGATATGTATGTTCCTATTACCAGTTTCTTACTTGTTTTGGGTTTGTTATTGTAAGTCTTTTCCTTCTCTTGTGTTTCCTGCCTAGAGAAGTTCCTTTAGCATTTGTTGTAAAGCTGGTTTGGTGGTACTGAATTCTCTTAGTTTTGCTTGTCTGTAATGGTTTTAATTTCTCTGTCGAATCTGAATGAGATCCTTGCTGGGTAGAGTAATCTTGTTTGTAGGTTTTTCCCTTTCGTCACTTTAAATATGTCCTGCCTGTCCCTTCTGGCTTGCAGAGTTTCTGCTAAAAGATCAGCTGTTAACCTTATGGGGATCCCCTTGTGTGTTATTTGTCATTTTTCCCTTGCTGCTTTTAGTAGTTTTTCTTTGTATTTACTTTTTGATAGTTTGATTAATATGTATCTTGGCATGTTTCTCCTTGGATTTATCCTGTATGGGACTCTCTGTGCTTCCTGGACTTGATTGACTAATTCCATTCCCATATTAGGGAAATTTTCAACTATAATCTCTTCAAATATTTTCTCAGTCCCTTTCTTTTTCTCTTCCTCTTCTGGGACCCCTATAATTCAAATGTTGGTGCATTTAATGTTGTCCCAGAGGTCTCTGAGACTGTCCTCAATTCTTTTCATTCTTTTTTCTTTATTCTGCTCTGCAGTAGTTATTTCCATTATTTTATCTTCCAGGTCACTTATCCATTCTTCTGCCTCAGTTATTCTACTATTGCTTCCTTGTAAAGAATTTTTAATTTCATTTTTTTGTGTTGTTCATCATTGTTTGTTTGCTCTTTAGTTCTTTTAGGTCTTTGTTAAACGTTTCTTGTATTTTCTCCATTCTATTTCTAAGATTTTGGATCATCTTTACTATCATTACTCTGAATTCGTTTACAGCTAGACTGTTTATTTCCTCTTCATTTGTTTGGTCTCATGAGTTTTTACCTTGCTCCTTCATCTGCTGTGTGTTTCTCTGTCTTCTTATTTTGCTTAACTTATTACGTTTGGGGTCTCCTTTTTGCAGGCTGCAGGTTTGTAGTTCCCATTGTTTTTGGTGTCTGCTTCCAGTACCTAAGGGTGGTTCAGTGGGTTGTGTAGGCTTCCTGGTGGAAGGGACTGGTGCCTGTATTCTGGTGGATGAGTCTGGATCTTGTGTTTCTGGTGGGCGGGACTGCATCCAGTGGTGTGTTTTGGTGTGTCTGTGACCTTATTATGATTTTAGGCAGCCTCTCTGCTAATGGGTGGGGTTGTGTTCCTGTCTTGCTAGTTGTTTGTCATAGGGTGTCCAGCACTGTAGTTTGCTGATCGTTGAGTGGAGCTGGGTCTTAGCATTGAGATGGTGATCTCTGGGAGAGCTTTCACTCTTTGATATTATGCGGAGCCAGGAGGTCTCTGGTGGCCCAATGTCCTGAACTCGGCTGTCTCAACTCAGAGCACAGGCCTGATACCTGGCCATAGCATGAAGACCCTGTAAGCCACACAGCTCAGAAAATAAGGGAGAAAGAAAGTGAGAAGGAAAGAAAGAAAGAAAGAAAGGAAGAAAGGAGGAAAGAAAGAAAGAGAAAAGGAAGGATGGAAGGAAATAAAGTTATTAAAATAAAAATTAAAATAATTAAAAAGTAATTAAAAAAGAAAAAGAAGAAAGCGGAGAGCAACCAAATGAAAACACATATCCACCAATGATAACAATTGCTAAAAACTATACTATAAACAAAAGAAAAAGGAAAAGAAAATAAAACGGACAGGCAGAACTCCAGGATAAATGGTAAAATCAAAGCTATACAGACAAAATCACAGAAAGAAGCATACACATGCACAATCAAAAAAACAGAAAAAGATAAAAAATATATATCTATTTAAAAAAAAATGGAAGAGAGCAACCAAATCAATAAACAAATCTACCAATGATAATAAACTCTAAATACTAAACTGAGATAAACATAAGACTAGAAACATAGATGCAGAAAGCAAACCCCAGGTCTACAGTTCTTCCAAAGTCCACATCCTATTTTGGGATGATTCCTTGTCTATTCAGGTATTCCAGAGATGCTGGGTACATCAAGTTGACTGTGGAGATTTAATCTGCTGCTCCTGAGGTTGCTGGGAGAGATTTCCGTTTCTCTACTTTGTTCTCACAGCTCCTGGGGTTCAGCTTGGGATTTGGCCCTGCCTCTGCATTTAGGTTGCCTGAGGGCGTCTGTTCTCCACTTAGACAGGATGGGTTAAAGCAGCAGCTGATTAGGGGGCTCTGGCTCACTCAGGCCATGGGGAGGGAGGGGTGCGGAATGCAGGGCGAGCCTGCAGCGGCCGAGGCCGGCATAACGGCATAACATTGCAACAGCCTGAGGTGCACCGTTTGTTCTCCCAGAGTAGTTGTCCCTGGATCATGGGCCCCTGGCAGTGACGGGCTGCACAGGCTCCCGGGAGGGACGGTGTGGATAGTGACCTGTGCTTGCAGACAGGATTCTTGGTGGCTGCAGCAGCAGCCTTAGCATTTCATGCCCGTCTCTCGGGTCCACGCTGATAACTGCAGATCATGCCCGTCTCTGGAGCTCATTTAGGCGGTGCTCTGAATCCCCTCTCCTCATGCACCCTGAAACAATGGTCTCTTGCCTCTTTGCCAGGTCCAGACTTTTTCCTGGACGCCGTCCCAGCTAGCCCCCTTCAGGCTGTGTCCACGCAGCCAACCCCAGTCCTTTCCTTGGGCTCTGACCTCTGAAGCCCAAGCCTCAGCTCCCAGCCCCCACCTGCTGTTGATATATTACTAGTCAACCATTATTTATTTATTTATTTTTTGACATCTTTATTGGAGTATAATTGCTTTACAATGGTATGTTACTTTCTGCTTTATAACTATAACTAATTATAATTGACAATTTTCATTGATTTTTTTCCTGATTTAACTAAACATCTTGATGCAGTGAAGTTTTGTTCAAATATGAAAAAAAAAGACCATTGTTTCTTTAAATGTGTTTGTAATTTTTATGCCCCTCCCACTGTTTTTCTTGGTCTCCAGTTATAAGTATGTTATACTGCTTCATATTTTCCCACAGATCAGTTAGGCTTTTTTTTTTTTTGGCCTTTCAAGGCTTCAATTAGAATAGTTTTTTTGTTATATCTCTTTACTAATCATTTTTTCTACCATTCAATCATATAAAAATGACATCCCATTAAAAATTCAATTTACTTATTTTATTTTTTATCACTCTTAATTTCTTCTGGTTCTTTTAATTTCTTCCATTTCTCTCTTCATTATGTCCCTGATTTTCTTCACATCCTTATGTATATGGAGTATGTTTATGATGCTATTTTAGTCTTTCTCTGCTAATTCCATCATTTATGCTATTTCTATTCACTGATTTTTACCTTGGTTATGTGTCACATTTTCCTGCTTCATGCATGACTAGTAATTTTTTATTGGCTATCAAACAATTTATATGACTGATTATGGGATTTTGTATCGTCACAGAGTTGTAGACTTCTTTTCTAATTGGCTGTTAACTTATTTACAAAACAGATTGATTGTCTGAAGGCTTGCTTCTAAGAACTTTTTTTGCAAGTCTAGAGTACCCTTTACCTTTGAGCTAATATACTCTACCTCTAAGGTGTGGTACTTAATAGATTCACTATTGAATGCCCTGTTTACTTCATAAGATCTTTCTGCTCTAGATCCTGGGAACTCAAAACAATTTCTTGCTTTGTGTGATATCTAGATTTAATTTCTCACTTGCTGAAAATTGTCCTTCCTGGCTTCTGTGACTCACCTTATACATCTTCAGATAAATACTCAGCTGAAGATTGAAGAAGACTTCCATAAAGACTTTGAGAACTCTTTCCCTTCCTATCTTCCTTCATTTGAATACCTTTCTTTGTGAATTTTAGCAACTTTTCTTCCTCAAATTTTGATCTCTGTTACTGGAACTCAACCAAATTTTAGGGCTCTATGTTTATTGTTTAGTAAGTTCTTTATATGCGTGTGATTTATTCAAACTACAACTTGGCTGATTGCCATAAATAAATATGTAGTCTTCTTTATGATATTCTTTTCTATGGTATAAAACAAATTTTAATCATTACATTTTAATATTTTCTTATCAGTTTATACTTACATTGCATAATGATCAAATATTTTAAGTGCTTTTAAGAAACATTATCTTAGTTTTTCATAAGTTAGTCAGTGTTTTCTGAGCTTTTTAAAGAATATTTTTCAGTTTTAACTGACTTTTTTGGCATGGGTCGATATACCCTCCTGCTAAGAGACACAGACTAAATAATAGCAATGAGGGGTATGCTAATGATTATAAAAATTATGATAGTGATAATAATAACACAATGTTTAAAAATATTATACAACTATTTTATAAATTTTTTAGATTTTGGAAAAACGTTCATATTTCAAGTTTTCCATAAATTTCATAAATTGAAATTTTAGAAATGGAAAATGATTATTAAATTATTCTTATTGGATAACTTTACCCTCCCAAATTTGAGTCACATAAATTTTGTAATTGTATTTATTATATTTATTTAAAAGCATTTCTAATCTCGTCTATCTTTACCTTTCATTGTTAGATCTTTTATATAATAACTTCTTCACATCTGGAATTTATATTTATGATTTTCATAGTTAGGAGGGGTGTTTCTGTGAGATTTTTGTAAAAAGAAACTTCAAATGTACATTTAAAAATATCTTTTAATTGCATCCACACGTGAATACCTGATAAATAATGTAGTTTTTTTTCATCTTATTATTTTCCATTTATTCACAGTTGATGTCCATTCTTATGGAGAGCATCTTGTAGAAATCCTCAGTGTTACTTCAGTCTCTTTCTCCTTATTAATCTGCTTAGCTTGTTTAGTTTTTTTCATTACTCTTAAACAATTTTTTTCCTTTTATTTATTTATTTTACATCTTTATTGGAGTATAATAGCTTTACAATGGTGTGTTAGTTTCTGCTTTATAAAAAAGTGAATCAGTTATACATATACATATGTTCCCATATCTCTTCCCTCTTGCGTCTCCCTCCCTCTCATCTTCCCTATCCCACCCATCTAGGTGGTCACAAAGCACCAAGCTGATCTCCCTGTGCTCTGTGGCTGCTTCCTACTAGCTATCTATTTTACGTTTGGTAGTGTATATATGTCCATGCCACTCTCTCACTTCGTCCCAGCTTACCCTTCCCCCTCCCCATATCCTCAAGTCCATTCTCTAGTAGGTCTGTGTCTTTATTCCTGTCTTACCACTAGGTTCTTCATGACATTTCTTTTTTTTCCTTCATTTCATATATATGTGTCAGCATACGGTATTTGTCTTTCTCTTTCTGACTTACTTCACTCTGTATGAAAGACTGTAGGTCCATCCACCTCACCACAAATAACTCAATTTTGTTTCTTTTTAATGGCTGAGTAATATTCCATTGTATATATGTGCCACATCATCTTTATCCATTCATCCGATGATGGACACTTAGGTTGCTTCCATCTCCTGGCTATTGTAAATAGAGCTGCAATGAACATTTTGGTACATGACTCTTTTTGAATTTTGGTTTTCTCAGGGTATATGCCCAGTAGTGGGATTGCTGGGTCGTATGCTAGTTCTATTTGTAGTTTTTTAAGGAAACTCCATACTGTTCTACATAGTGGCTGAACCAATTCACATTCCCACCAGCAGTGCAAGAGTGTTCCCTTTTCTCCACACCCTCTCCAGCATTTACTGTTTCTAGATTTTTTGATGATGGCCATTCTGACTGGTGTGAGATGATATCTCATTGTAGTTTTGATTTCATTTCTCTAATGATTAATGATGTTGAGCATTCTTTCATGTGTTTGTTGGAAATCTGTATATCTTCTTTGGAGAAAAGTCTATTTAGGTCTTCTGCCCGTTTTTGGATTAGGTTGTTTATTTTTTTGTCATTGAGCTGCCTGAGCTGCGTGTAAATTTTGGAGATTAATCCTTTGTCAGTTTTTTCATTTGCAAATATTTTCTCCCATTCTGAGCGTTGTCTTTTGGTCTTATTTATGGTTTCCTTTGCTGTGCAAAAGCTTTGAAGTTTCATGAGGTCCCATTTGTTTATTTTTGTTTTTATTTCCATTTCTCTAGGAGGTGGGTCAGAAAGGATTTTGCTGTGATTTATGTCATAGAGTGTTCTGCCTATGTTTTCCTCTAAGAGTTTCAAAGTTTCTGGCCTTACATTTAGATCTTTAATCCATTTTGAGTTTATTTTTGTGTATGGTGTTAGGGAGTGTTCTAATCTCACACTTTTGTATGTACCTGTCCAGTTTTCCCAGCACCACTTATTGAAGAGGCTTTCCTTTCTCCACTGTACATTCCTGCCTCCTTTATCAAAGATAAGGTGACCATATGTGCGTGGGTTTATCTCTGGGATTTGTATCCTGTTCCATTGATCTCTATTTCTGTTTTTGTGCCAGTGCCATGCTGTCTTGATTACTGTAGCTTTGTAGTATAGTCCGAAGTCAGGGAGCCTGATTCCTCCAGCTCTGTTTTTCGTTCTCAAGATTGCTTTGGCAATTTGGGGTCTTTTGTGTTTCCATACAAATTGTGAAATTTTTTGTTCTAGTTCTGTGAAAAATGTCAGTGGTAGTTTGATAGGGATTGCATTGAACCTCTAGATTGCTTTCGGTAGTAGAGTCATTTTCACAATGTTGATTCTTCCAATGAAAGAACATGGTATATCTCTCCATCTATTCATATCATCTTTAATTTCTTTCATTAGTGTCATGATTTTTTGTATACAAGTCTTTTGTCTCCTTAGGTAGGTTTATTCCTAGATATTTTATTCTTTTTGTTGCAGTGGTAAATGTTAGTGTTTTCTTGATTTCACTTTCAGATTTTTCATCATTAGTGTATAGGAATGCCAGAGATTTCTGTGCATTAATTTTGTATCCTGCTACTTTACCAAATTCATTGATTAGCTCTAGTAGTTTTTGGTAGCATCTTTAGGATTCCCTATGTATAGTATCAAGTCATCTGCAAACAGTGACAGCTTTACTTCTTCTTTTCGGATTCATTTTATTTTGTTTTCTTCTCTGATTGCTGTGGCTAAACCTTCCAACATTATGTTGAATAAGAGTGGTGAGACTGGTCAAACTTGTCTTGTTCCTGATCTTAGTGGAAATGCTTTCAGGTTTTCACCATTGAGCATGATGTTGGCTGTGGGTTTGTCATATATGGCCTTTACTATGTTGAGGAAAGTTTGCTTTATGCCTACTTTCTGCAGGGTTTTTATCATAAATGGGTGTTGAATTTTGTCGAAAGTTTCTCTGCATATTTTGAGATGATCATATGGTTTTTCTCCTTCATTTCTCCTATAATTTGTTAATATGGTGTATCACGTTGATTGATTTACATATATTGAAGAATCCTTGCATTCCTGGAGTACACCCCACTTGATTGTGGTGTATGATCCTTTCAATGTGCTGTTGGATTCTGTTTACTAGTATTGTGTTGAGGATTTTTGCATCTATGTTCATCAGTGATATTGGCCTGTAGTTTCCTCTCTTTGTGAAATCGTTGTCTGGTTTTGGTATCATGGTGATTGTGGCCTCATAGAATGAGTTTGGGAGTGTTCCTCCCTCTGCTCTTTTGGAAGAGTTTGAGAAGGATAGTTGTTAGCTCTTCTCTAAATGTTTGACAGAGTTCGCCTGTGAAGCCATCTGGTCCTGGGCTTTTGTTTGTTGGAAGACTTTTAATCACAGTTTCAATTTCAGTGCTTGTGATTGGTCTGTTCATATTTTGTATTTCTTCCTGACTCAGTCTCAGCACATTGTGCATTTCAAAGAATTTGTTCATTTCTTCCAGGTTGTCCATTTTATTGGCATAGAGTTGCTTGTATTAATCCCTCATGATCTTTTGTGTTTCTGCAGTGTCAGTTGTTACTTCTCCTTTTTCATTTCTAATTCTACTGATTTGAGTCTTCTCCCTTTTTTCTTGATGAGTGTGGCTAATGGTTTATCAATTTTGTTTATCTTTCAAAGAACCAGGTTTTGTTTTATTGATCTTTGCTATTGTTTTCTTTGTTTCTATTTCATTTATATCTGCTCTGATCTTTATGATTTCTTTCCTTCTGCTAACGTTGGGGTTTTTTTTTCTTCTTTCTTTTATTGCTTTAGGTGCAAGGTTCGGTTTCCTGTTCGAGATGTTTCCTGTTTCTTATGGTAGTATTGTATTGCTATAAACTTCCCTCTTAGAACTGCTTCTGCTGCCTCCCATAGGTTTTGGGTCGTAGTGTCTCCATTGTCATTTGTTTCTAGGTATTTTTTGATTTCCTCTTTGATTGCTTCAGTGATCAATTCATTATTAAGTAGTGTATTGTTTCACCTCCATGTGTTTGTATTTTTTACAGATCTTTTCCTGTAATTGATATCTAGTCTCATAGCGTTGTGGTTGGAAAAGATACTTGATACAATTTCAATTTTCTTAAATTTACCAAGGCTTGATTTGTGACCCAAGATATGATCTATCCTGAAGAATATTCCAAGAGCACTTGAGAAAAATGTGTAATCTGTTGTTTTTGGATGGAATGTCCTATAAATATCAATTAAGTCTATCTTGTTTAATGTATCATTTAAAGCTTGTGTTTCCTTATTTATTTTCATTTTGGATGATCTGTCCATTGGTGAAAGTGGGGCGTTAAGTCCCCTACTCTGAATGTGTTACTGTCGATTTCCCCTTTTATGGCTGTTAGTATTTGCCTTATGTATTGAGGTGCTCCTATGTTGGGTGCATAAATATTTACAATTGATATATCTTCTTGGATTGATCCCTTGATCATTATGTAGTGTTCTTCTTTGTCTCTTTTAGTAGTCTTTATTTTAAAGTCTATTTTGTCTGATGTGAGAATTGCTACTCCATCTTTCTTTTGGTTTCCATTTTCATGGAATATCTTTTTCCATCCCCTCACTTTCAGTCTGTATGTGTCCCTAGGTCTGAAGTGGGTCTCTTGTAGACAGCATATATATGGGTCTTGTTTTTGTATCCATTCAGCCAATCTGTGTCTTTTGGTGGGAGCATTTAATCCATTTACATTTAAGATAATTATCGATATGTATGTTCCTATTCCTATTGTCTTAATTGTTTCGGCCTGTTATTGCAGGTGTTTTCCTTCTCTTGTGTTTCTTGCCTAGAGAAGTTCCTTTAGCGTTTGTTGTAAAGCTGATTTGGTCATGCTGAACTCTCTCAGCTTTTGCTTGTCTGTAAAGCTTTTAATTTCTCCATGAAATCTGAATGAGATCCTTGCTGGGTAGAGTAATCTTGGTTGTAGGTTTTTCTCCTTCATCACTTTAAATATGTCCTGCCTGTCCCTTCTGGCTTGCAGAGTTTCTGCTGAAAGATCAGCTGTTAACCTTATGGGGATTCCCTTGTGTGTTATTTGTTGTTTTTCCCTTGCTGCTTTTAATATGTTTTCTTTGTATTTATTTTTTGACAGTTTGATTAATATGTGTCTTGGCGTGTTTCTCCTTGGATTTATCCTGTATGGGATTCTCTGTGCTTCCTGGGCTTGGTTAACTATTTCCTTTCCCATATTAGGGAAGTTTTCAACTATAATCTCTTCAAATATTTTCTCAGTCCCTTTCTTTTTCTCTTCTTCCTCTGGGACCCCTATAATTCGAATGTTGGTGCATTTAATGTTGTCCCAGAGGTCTCTGAGACTGTCCTCAATTCTTTTCCTTCTTTTTTCTTTATTGTGCTCTGCAGTAGTTATTTCCACTATTTTATCTTCCAGGTCACTTATCCGTTTTTCTGCCTCAGTTATTTTGCTATTGATCCCATCTAGAGTATTTTTAATTTCATTTATTGTGTTGTTCATCGTTGTTTGTTTCATCTTTAGTTCTTCTAGGTCTTTGTTAAATGTTTCTTGCATTTTGTCTATTCTATTTCCAATATTTTGGATCATCTTTACTATCATTATTCTGAATTATTTTTCAGGTAGACTGCCTATTTCCTCTTCATTTGTTAGGTCTGGTGGGTTTTTATCTTGCTCCTTCATCTGCTGTGTGTTTTTCTGTCTTCTCATTTTGCTTATCTTACTGTGTTTGGGATCTCCTTTTCACACGCTGCAGGTTCATAGTTCCCATTGTTTTTGGTGTCTGTCCCCGGTGGCTAAAGTTGGTTCAGTGGGATGTGTAGGCTTCCTGGTGGAGGGGACTAGTGCCTTTGTTCTGGTGGTTGAGGCTGGATCTTGTCTCTCTGGTGGGCAGGGGCACATCTGGTGGTGTGTTTTGGGGTGTCTGTGGATTTATCATGATTTTAGGAAGCCTCTCTGCTAATGGGTGGTGTTATGTTCCTGTCTTGCTAGTTGTTTGGCATAGGGTGTCCAGCACTGTAGCTCGCTGGTCGTTGAATGAAGCTGGATGTTGGTGGTGAGATGGAGATCTCTGGGAGATTTTCGCCATTTGATATTACGTGGAGCTGTGAGGTCTCTTGTGGACCAGTGTCCTGAAGTTGGCTCTCCCACATCAGAGGCACAGCACTGACTCCTGGCTGCGGCACCAAGAGCGTTTCATCCACACGGCTCAGAATAAAAGGGAGAAAATGTAGAAAGAAAAAAGAAACAAAGAGGATAAAGTAATATAATGTAAGATAAAATAAAATAAAGTTATTAAAATAAAAACTATTTATTAAGAAAAAACTTTTTTAGTAAAACCAAAACAAACAAACAAAAATGGACGGCAGAACCCTAGGGCAAATGGTGAAAGCAAAGCTCTACAGACAAAATCTCACACAGAAGCATACACATACACACTCACAAAAAGTAGAAAAGGGGAAAAAATAATAAATCTTGCTCACCAAGTCCACCTCCTCAATTTGGGATGATTCATAGTCTATTGAGGTATTCTACCAATGCAGGGTACATCAAGTTGATTGTGGAGATTTAATCTACTGCTTCTGAGGCTGCTGGGAGATATTTCCCTTTCTCTTCTTTGTTTGCACAGCTCCCGGGGCTCAGCTGTGGATTTGGGCCTGCCCCTGCCTGTAGGTCGGAGGAGGGCGTCTGTTCTTTGCTCAGACAGGACGGGGTTAAAGGAGCAGCTGATTCAGGGGCTCTGGCTCACTCAGGCCAGGGGGAGGGAAGGGCACAGAATGTGAGGCGAGTCTGTGGCGGCTGAGGCCAGTGGGATGTTGCGCCAGCCTGAGGTGCGCCGTGACTTTCCTGGGGAAATTGTCCTTGGATCCCGGGACCCTGGCAGTGGCTTGCTGCACAGACCCCCTGGAAGGGAGGTGTGGAGAGTGACCTGTGCTCACACACAGGCTTCTTGGTGGTGGTAGCAGCAACCTTAGTGTCTCTTGCCCCTCTCTTGGGTCTGCGCTGTTAGCCACAGTTCGCACCCATCTCTGGAGCTCCTTTAAGCAGTGCTCTTAATCCCCTCTCCTCGCCCACCAGGAAACAGAGGGAAGAAAAAGTCTCTTGCCTCTTCGGCAAGTCCAGACTTTTCCCCAGACTCCCTCCCGGCTAGCCTTGGTGCACTAACCCCTTTAGGCTGTGTTCATGCCACCAACCCCAGTCCTCTCCCTGCGATCCAACCGAGGCCTGAGCCCTTAAACATTTTAAAAACTAGAATATATCTAGGTTTTAATAACTTTTCACCAAATTCTTGTCTACAGCTAATCATGAGAGTTAATTTTTTCTTTTATCATTGTTTTTGTCCTCTGTCAGCTCTGTTTATTCCAAGTGTAGTTCTGATTATATCTAAGTGGAATCTCATATATACTTCACCATATTCAAGTATCACAGTTGTTGAACAGGCAATCAAACTTAAAAGAAGCAATAGGTTTTTAATATAATACTTTGTTTATGTGGCTTGTAAAAAGAAACTGACAGAAAATACAGCATGCTCATCATCTTCATCTCATCACTTGACCCTGGAGCTACCTGTGTGTATAGGTTTCTTTACTCTTCATTAAAATGGGGCACATGCCTCTGCTGACGTGAGAGTTAAGGTGTATGCAAATCACCTTGACACACAAAAACCACAGTCTAAGTTTCCAACAGATTATTTTTTATGAGGTTCTAACATGCACACATTGTATGGCCTCATGCTCGCTCACAGTAACCCATAGCCAGATGCATTTCTATAGATCAGGGATTTTACAGCAAGCAAGGCAGTTTTGATATTTCATATTTATCTTAATTTTTAAATTTCCAAACAAACATTATTTTGAAAAGATTATTGTGAAAAACAGACCCAGATGTTATTGTCCCAGGTAGTTCTAGGTCAAGTCAAACCTGATTTCATTCCATTACTTTCAGATGTTATCTTCTCCCACTTCATACTTCTCTTTTTACTGCTATGGTGAAATTTATTAATTTTGTATAATGTTACCATCTTCATAAACCCTTTGGATATATTCCATCTTTATGCTTCTTGCTCTAATTTCATGGCTGTAGTGTCTTAAATCATGTTGAGAACCCACATTTTTTTTTCAATAATTGTCCCATCTCATTGTAAACTATCTTTAAGGACTTATTCTCATTCACCCTTTAATTGTAGTATTTTTTAATTATATGCTTATCCAGTTGTCTGCACTTTTACAGATCCAAGTTTATTTTTTCTTTGGTGGAAATTGATATAAAACATCCCTTGACTCAGATAATTAGAAAGGAAAAGAAGGATTTAAATTAACTATAGTTTTCTTTCATGGGTTTATAGATTTATATATCTGAGAGAAATATATGCAGAACCAAATCTTAAAGCAGGGCACATAAAGTCCTTTATAAAATTTATTGAACTCAAAAAAGTTATAACACATACCTGGAACTAACTGCTAAAAAATCTACTATATAACATAAACACACCTCCTTTTTTATTGAAATATAGTTGATATACTTTATTATATATAGCTTTAGATGTACAGCACAGTGATCCAATATTTTTATAGATTATACTCCTTTTAATGTTATCATAAAATATTGGCTATTTTCCCTGTGCTATACAATATATCCTTGTATCTTATTTATTTTATACTTAATAGTTTGTACCTCTTAATCTCCTACCCCTATCTTGTCCCCTCCAACCTTCCCTCTGCCCACTGGTAACCACTAATTTATTCTCTATACCTGTAAATTTATTTCTGTTTGTTTATACTCATTCATTGGTTTCATTTTGTAGATTCTACATACAAGTGATAACAGTATTTGTCTTTCTCTGCTGTCTTAATTCACTAAGCATAACACCCTCCAAGTCCATGCATGTTGTTGCAAACAGCAAATTTTATTTATGGTTATTATTCCATAGTGTGTGTGTGTGTGTGTGTGTGTCTATCACTTCTTATTTATCCAATCATCTGTTAATGGACACTTAAGTTGCTTCCATATCTTGGCTATTGTAAATAATGCTGCTGTGAACATTAGGGTGAATGTAACTTTTCAAATTAGTGTTTTTGTTATCTTTGGATATATACCTAGGAGTGGAATTTCTGGTCACATGGTAGTTCTATTGTTAGTGTTTCGAGGAAACTCCAAACTGTTTTCATAGTGGCTGTACCAATTTACATGCCCACCAAAAGGGTACAAGGGTACCCTTTTCTCCACATCCTCACCAATATTTGCTATTTCTAGACTTTTTGATGATAGCCATTCTGACAGGTATGAGGTGATATCTTATTGTGGTTTACAATTGCATTTCTCTGCTGATTAGCAATGTTGAGCAACTTTTCATGTACCTGCTGCCACCTGTATGTAGTCTTTGGAAAAATATCTATTCAGGTCTTCTGCCCATTTCTTAGTTGGCTTTTTTTTGGTTGTTGTTATTGACTTGTGTGTAGTATTTATATATTTTTGATATTAACTCATTATCAGTCATATTACTTGCAAATACTTTCTCCTATTCAGTAGTTTGTCTTTTTGTTTTGTTGATGTTTTCCTATGCTTTTAAGTTTAATTAGTTCCCAATTGATTATTTTTACTTTAGTTTCCTTTGTTCCAGAAGACAGATTCAGAAACATATTGCTACAGTTTATGTCAAAAGTGTTCTGCCTACGTTTTCTTCTCGGAGTTTTATGGTGTCTGGTCTTAGATTTACGTTTTTAATCCATTTTGAGTTTATTTTTGTACATGGTGTGAAAAAATAATTCTAATTTCTTTCTTTTCCATGTAGCTGTCTGATTTTCCCAGCACCACTTATTGAAGAGACTGTCTTTCCCCATTGTATATTTTTGCCTCCTTTGTCATAAATTAACTGACCAGAAGTGCATGGGTTTATTTCTTGGCTCTCTATTCTGTTCCCTTGATTTACTTACCGATTTTTGTGCTAGTATCATGTTGCTTTGATTACTGTAGCTTTGTAATATAGTCTGAAGTCAGGGAGCATGGCCACTTGAGCTTTGTACATTTTTCTCAAAATTCGTTTGGCGATTTGGGGTCTTTTGTGGTTCCATATAAGTTTTAGGATTATTTGGTTTAGTTTGGTGAAAAATGTCATGGGTATTTTGATAGGGATAGCATTAAATCTGTAGACTGTGTTGGGTAATATGGACATTTTAACAATATTAATTCATGCAGTCCATGAACAAGGTATCTCTTTCCATTTCTTTACATCATCTGTCATTTCCTTTATCAGTATTTATTAGTTTACAGAGTATAGGTCTTTTCTCTCCTTGGTTAAGTTTATTCCCATGTATTTTATTTTTTTTTTGATGTGATTTTAAATGAGATTGTTTTCTTGCTGTATCCTCCTGATGGTTCATTATTAATGTATGGGAGAGCAAAAGATTCTTATGTATTAATCTTATATTCTGTAACTTTACTGAATTCATTTATTACTTCTAATAATTTTTGAGTAGAGACTTTATGGTTTTCTATATACAGTATCATGTCATCTGCAATTAGTGAGTTTTACTTCTTTCCTTCTAATATGGATGCTTTTTATTTCTTTTTCTTTTTTGATTGCTGTGGCTAGGACTTCCAATACTGTATTAAATAGAAGTGTCAAGAGTGGGCATCCTTGTCTTACTCCTGATTTTAGAAAAACACTTTCAGCTTTTCCCCATTGAGTATGATATTAGCTGTGGGTTTGTCATAAATGGCCTTTATTCTGTTGAGATATGTTTCCTCTATAGCAACTTTGATGAGAGTTTTTATCATGGGTGGGTGGGAGGTAGAGCTGGAGATGAATGGTCTAGACCCAGAGCCAGATGTGAGCCTGGATTTCTCCTATACTTAGTGGCCATCAGTCACCTATCAGGGATGGGTGCAGGTCCCAAGTTGCTGGAGCAGAAGCCCTGAGGGTCAGGTCCAAGCTGGCTCCGTTCCCTCAAAGTGTGTACTCTCCCTGGCAACAGCACCTTTGCCCAGAAGCAGCACTGAAGCAAGAGGGGCTGGAGTGGGTGCCTGGTGCAAGCCTGGGCACATACTGGGCTAGTTCCAGCTCACCATTCAGAGCTCCAGATAGCTCCCAATCCACCATCTCTGTGAGTGTCACCAATGGCTGCCCTTGCCCTTTCAGATGCAGTGCCATGTCCAAGGAGGCTCTGTGCCCCCAAGTGGGCACTCCTCCATAATGGCAGCATTTGCCCTAGTGGGGAGCTGTGCTGGAGCTAAAGGGGGCAGAGCTGGCACTCAGCATGGATAGAGCACATGCTGGGATGATCCTGGCACATCAGTGAGACTTCCAGACAGTTTCAGTCTGTTTCATCTACCTTGTTGCTGGGAATAAGTAGTAAGTAAGCATTTGTATGTTCTTCACAAGTGAAGTCTTGGTTTCTTACAGCCTTTCTATAAGTCCCACTGGCTTTAAACCAGCTAAGGGGACACATCTTTCTGGAGTCAGACCCTATGGCTGGGGTACACATGTGGTTGGAATCCCTCACTCCTCTGAAAAGTTCTCCAAGCTCGTGATACACTGCATCCCTTCTGTGTCCTATCCTAGGTGCACAAGTCCTGACGTGATTGCTTCTCTTTTCCTACCTGACTCCATGTAGATCTTTCTCTACAGCCTTGGTTGTAGAGATTCTTTCTGCCATTCTCCAGTTTATTTTCAGTGAGAGTTGCCCTACATGTATTGTATTTTTGACGTGTTAATAGGGGGAGGTGAGCTCTACATCCTTCTACTCTGCCATCATGACCCGCTTTTTTTTTTTTTTGGTATTAATAAGGGTTACTAGGGGATGGACAGACCTTCTGCTGTTTTCCTATTTTAGCAGCCCAACCAAGTGTAAGTGCTGAGAAGAAGGAAATATGATATTACATCCATCATCAGTCCTCACAGGGGTGCTAGTAAAATTCTGATGAGTCTGCTCCATGAACTGATTATCTCGAATTTCCTACTTCAAATATTCATGTATTAATATTGCTGTCATTTGAATAGTTCTAATTACTTTTCACTAGGCAACACTAATATCTCTATCATTATCAAAATTAACCATTGTTTTGGTATCTTTATTTGTATGATTAATCACTTAAGAGATTCAGACATTTAATAATCAAATAACTAATTTGTGTTGAGTACTTTCATTTATTTCCATTTATGGAAGAAGAAATTGAACAACTGGTGTATCATGTACATTTATAAATTTCCATTCTCATACTTGCTTAATCTGAAAATTGAATCTAGGCTCCCTGAATTCATGGTTAACATGCTTTATCTACTACTTTCCAGTATCAATAGAAATCTGTCCCATTTAAAAAATCTTCTATTTCTAAAATCAGTAGGAATTTGGATTGGGATCTATCAGTAACTATCAAAAATCATGTGACATTTGGAAGACCTAAAATAGAATTCTTTATTTTTCATTAAAATGTTTCATTTTATAGAATATAGTACAATACTTAAAGCTAAAATATAATTTTTTTCTAGGTAGTTCCATTACCTGGAAATGTCAATTTTTAAACATTTAAATGATGATTTAGAAAGAAGTCAAGACTCATCAAATATCATATTTACCTGTGCTTTTAAGAGAATGGATCAACTTTAATTTTCTTTTCTTAAAATTTTTATTTATTTATTTTTAAGGCTGCATTGGGTCTCTGTTGCTGCATGCAGCTTTCTCTAGTTGCAGTGAGCAGGGCTACTCTTTATTGCAGTGTGTGGGCTTCTCACTGTGGTGGCTTCTCTTGTTGCAGAGCACAGGCTCTAGGTGCATGGGCTTCAGTAGTTGTGGCACATGGACTCAGTAGTTGTGGCTCATGGGCTGTAGAGCACAGGCTCAGTAGCTGTGGCACATGGGCTTAGTTGCTCCAAGGTATATGAGATCTTCCCAGACCAGGGATCGAACCCGTGTCCCCTGCATTGGCAGGCAGATTCTTAACCACTGTGCCACCAGGGAAGTCCAACTTTAATATTCTTATACCAACTTTAACATCTGCAGATTTTCTTTGTACAAATTTCACCTTTGTAAAACATAATATATTATCAAAACATAAAAGTATCAAATTTTACCAAAATATAATTAATTCAACCAATTAAATTTTAGCACATTTTAAAATTCTCAAGAATTTTCTAATTTTTATTAGTTTTACATTTTTATTATAACATTTTAAATGTATTTTGTATTTTTAATGCAATTTTCAATTCAATAATGAATAAAATATAGCTCCTCTCCTCTGGGAGCTCTCTATATAATTGGAGAGTCAGACAGATAAATGGATAAGAAAACAGTGTGTTATTTGCCATGCAGAATAATTATGGAAGGTGCAACAGTAATATTAAGTAAAAAGAGGCTAATTATTGGTATTTGATAAAAGTCAGAAATCCCTTTGTGGTGGAGACATCTAATGTGAATTTAGAACATGATTACAGTTTACCATGAGAATAAAAATATAGAATTAATTATCTACGAGTAAGTAGATTCACATAAAAGAGGGAAAATGTCCATGTCCATAATGCAGACACAAAATGCAAGATATACAATGTGAGCATTTGTAAGTCTCTAAACAAAAATTATTAATAGTGACAGCACTTTGACAACTTTCAGTGTTAAGAATATTATCTCTGTCAATAATATGTTTTTAAATAGAAAGATAGAATAAAACATTTGAATATGTTTAAAGAGATATCATTCTGATTACTAACTCTAAAGATAAATGTAACAGATTTATAATAAAAGCAACTTAAAGCCCAGAGTGGCTTCCTGTCAACAATATTTATTCTTTAAGGAATGCATGGAAATGATAATGGATTAAAAAAAAGAAAAAAAACTAAAAAAGTACAAAAATATAGGGAAGTCTGTTTGCTTTGCATCTGACTGTGGACACATTCAAAGAACACTGGCAGAGACAAGAATAGTGAATTAAAAAAAGAAACAAACACCCTGAATTGAAAGAAACACTCTATTCTATCCAAAGAACTTAATTCTCAGATATTATTAAAGACATAAAATAAGAAAAGATAGTTTTCTCTGATGAGATTAACAAAAATTAAAACAAGACAAAACCTAGTGTTAGTTCAGGCTCTTCCAAATATTCGCGTTGAGAATTTAAATTGGTACAATACTTTTGGAACACATACCCTTTCCCTATTAATTCTGTTTTTGGAAATTTACTTTGAATACATTGTCTCACATATGTGTTTTTATATTCAACATTAAACAATATATAACTGATATCATGCAGACAAAACAGGTTACTATTATGAGAGAGAGAGAGTAAATTGAAGAACCTCTGTACAGTCTACTGGTGTCAGGATTTCACAAGAGTTTTTGTGTTTTTTTCCCCAACATTTTAACTCTCACATGCAATTTGCATAATTTACCTGTATAAATTAATAAATTAAATGTAGCTCTCCCTCGGATTCACAAGACGAAATTCATGAATCATATCCAAAACCATGAAGAGTTCTGCAGACAATACTCTAAGTGTTTTGCACATCCTGACTATATGGAGTTCCTTTAATAATTATTAATATCAAAGATAATTAGTGGTCTGAGGAATGCACTTTGTGAAATACTGAGCTATATCACAAGCCTTATAAAGACATTTATTTTAAGTAAAAGTTAAGGACCCCTTTCAGGAATTCATCATCCCAAACAAAATAATATACATTGGTAGAGAAGAAGTCTCTTCTTTTTCTTTAATAAACAATCCTAAACTGGTCAAATACATAAGCACGTACGTGGAGATTCTTGAATCTCCAAAGTAAATCTATAGATGTAGTGCAAGAAGGGCAGTATGGGACACAATTACTGTGCTCACTTCATCCTAGGACTAATGAAGCATGAGAGAAATAGTTGTGCACACACATCAATTTGTCATCTTTACATAGCTGCATTGGAATTTTCCTATCTGACACTCTCAAGGTTGGATGAAAAATCACATATATCAACAATATTGAGTACAGAATATGCATAATTGGAGGTCAACGTGTGATTAAAGTTAAAGCCAGATTGGATTCACATCATAGACCATAAATGACAGGTTCAGAAGTAAAATGTTATACATTATTTATTTGTGTTTATCAAATTATTATAATAACATTTTAATAAAATTTATAAAATTAATTGATCAGTATTTTCTAGATATTTTACATGGATATGTATGGCTTTGATAATAATGAAAAAAGAAAAAAGGAAAGATGTACTCATTTTAGAAATATTTTCCTCAAAAATAATTTTAAAATGTGTTAGAATTTAAAATCCTCATGCTACACTGATGTCACACGCATAAGAATGATTTTCATCTTAACAAAACATGTCAAATGTCTGTTTTCTGTGCCAAGATCTTTACCCTGTGGTGCCTTTGTTTTATGGAGCCATGTCTTTCAAAATATCTGTACCTGTGTCTCTTGACTTTATCATAATGCTTGCATATAAGTAACGATCAATTATCAGTTTAAAAACAATGGATATAAGAAGCAAATTATTGTTCCAGTGATTGCCAGTTACACCAACTTTGTGTAATATACTGTGGTACACACATGTTATGAGGTACTGTGATGGTTAATTTAATGTATCAACTTGAATGGTCTAAGGGATGCCCAGATAGCTGGTAAAACATTTTTTCTGGGTGTGTCTATGAAGAAGTCTCATGAAAAAATAAACATTTAAATCAGTAGATTGAATAAGGAAAATCTGCTTTACCAATGTGGTGGTGGATGGGGACATCATCCAATCCATTGAGGGCCCAAATAGAACTAAAAGGCAGAGAAGGGGCAATTCTCACTCTCTTAAGATGCAACATCCATTTTTCTGCCCTTGGACATCAGAACTCCTGGTTTTCATGCCTTTTGACTTTGACTGAATTAGACCACCAACTTTCCTAGATCTCCAACTTGCAAACCCCATGTAGTCAGATATCTCAACCTCCCAAATTACATGAGCCAATTCCCATAATAAATCTCCTCTTATATATCAATATATCCTGTGTTTCTGGAGAACTCTGATGAATACAGATGTCATCCACAAACATCATTCTCTCTAAAAAACCTAATCTTAATACATATGTATATTTTGTCTATTTCCTGAAGACTGTACAAGCATTGCAACTAATGAATTCCACTTATTAGTATTTAGTACAAGAATCAAATACATAAAATGTATTATAGTTCATTTTAGCTTGGACTCACTGCTTTGGAGGAGGAAATACATGAAATGAAAATGCTAAAATATTTTGAATGAGTAGAATTAGAATACAGGTCTAGATTTCTCATTAAGTCCATGTTGGGAAAAAATACCAAACTTTTAAGCAAATATTGCAAATTAAAATATTTGATTTTATATTCTGTAATGACTACTGGTTATATTTTCTAAAAGTACTGTTTGTGTATACTTTGTGAATCTGATGCTATGTAATGTACTGAAGAAAGGAGAGGTATCAAAATGCTTTAAGAAGCCTGGAGCTAAGTATATTTTCAAAATGTTCATGTGAAGAAAGTAACTAAAACTGTAAGTGTATTTTCATAAAATGTTTTAAATACTTTGCTCAGGAAAATCTTACTGAACTGAAGAGAATAATAATTGAATTATAATTGCATGCCTTTATAAACCAAGATACATTTACTGGCTATGTGTAAATATTAGAATAAAACATTAGGTTGAGTTTTTTCTTAAACTTTACGGAATATTTTCAGTTCTCTAAATAGAAAACTAGTTACCAGATATATCTTACATAGAGTGTGGAAACATATTTTCAATTTTGAAGTATAAATGAGTAATTTACATGAATTAATAAGGAAAAAATGTAGCTAGAGAGGAAGGCCAACTTGTAAAGCTACCAATTCAGTTCTACCAGGTTTTGTTTTATTTAGACTCCATTGTTATTCTCCCATTCTTTAGTTTTGTTAAGGTTTTTCCAAATTTCAAGATTGTCCCCACTGACTAATCTTATTAGGAAGTTTTATTTTGTTTTTACTACTGATTTCTCTGCTCCTTGACCGATGGTAGTATTATTAATGCAATTATTATTATAATTAAATGTTTAAAGGTATAGTAAGTTAATAGTACTTTGGATATTCAAAGTCAATAAATGTTTTAAAAGTTTATATATTTCATATATATTTCAGTTGTTTTCATAAAATGTATAACACATTACTGATAATCAAGGAATTCCCCTATCCCAATCATTTTCTTAACTTCCATAGGCAACCATTTATATGCCTTGGACTTGAGTCTTTTTCATCTCTTGCACTATCCCTATGTATCTATCTATCTACCTACCTACCTACCTACCTATCCTCCCTATTATCTATCTCTGTGTCTATAACTATATCTTATATAAATATATTTATCTGTATATGAATTTTTGTATCATCTATCTGTATCTCTGTATATATAATCTATATATCTAAATGTCTATCTACAAAACCAGTGCAGAGTTATATAGTCATATATAAGTGTTTGCTCTTCTGATGAATATTCAATTCATCTTCAGATAGTACTATTGTATTATGTTTCAAATTTACTTTTTAAAAAAAATTCTTAGATTAAATGTTCATATCTTTTTATCATTCTGGTTTCTCTTATGTATTTTTTAAAATCATTTGTTAATTTTTATCTGCAGTTTATCATTTATATTGACATACATACTTTAAAATAATTACTGGATGACAATGTTTTACTGTTTTATGTATTTTCTATCATATATTTAAACGTGTAGGGTATGTTTTATCACTAAACCCATAATTTTGTTTAATTTGAAAAATCTACTTATATTTGTATATGCTGTTATTATTGAGTGTTGTTTAATTCATCCTTATACTAGGCATAAATTTAATATTCCATGTTATTTTTTCATCTGTTTTTAAATTGAAGTGTAGTTGATTTACAATATTGTGTTAGTTTCGGGTGTACAGCAAAGTGATTCAGTTAAACCTATATACATTCTTTTTTAATATTCTTTTCCATTAAGCTTTATAGGAGGATATTGAATATAGTTCCCTGTGCTATACAGTAGGACCTTGTTGTTTATCCTTTCTGTATATAATATTTTACACCTGCTATCCCCAAACTCCCAATACATCCCTCCCCCACCCCTCCTCCCCATTGGCAATTACAAAAGTCTGTTCTCTATGCCTGTGAGTCTGTTTCTGTTTGATAGATAAGTTCATTTGTATCATAGTTTAGATTCCACATATAAGTGATATATGGTATTTGTCTTTCTGACTTACTTCACTTAGTATGATAATCTCTAGTTCCATCCATATTGCTGCAAATGGCATTATTTCATTCTTTTTTTATGGCTGGGTAGTATTCCATTGCATATATGTACCACATCTTCTTTATCCATTCATCAGTCATTGAATGCTTAGGTTGTTTCCATGTCTTGGCTATTGTAAATAGTGCTGCTATGAATATAGGGATGCATATATCTTTTAAAATTATAGTTTTGCTTGGATATATGCCCAGGAGGGGGATTGCTGGATCATATGGCAACTATATTTTTATTTTGGGGGGAACCTCCATACTGTTTTCCATAGTGGCTACACCAACTTACATTCCCACCAACAGTGTAGGAGGGTTCCCTTTTCTCCGTACCCTCTCCAGCATTTGTTATTTGTAGACTTTTTAATGATGGCCATTCTGACCAGTGTGAGGTGGTACTGCATTGTAGTTTTGATTTTCATTTCTCTGCTAATTAGCGATGTTGAGCAGCTTTTCATGTGCCTGTTGGCCATCTGTATGTCTTCTTTGGAGAAATATCTATATAGGTCTTCTGCCCTATTCTATGTTATTTCTGATTATTTTTTTCACTTTTAGGCTTTTAATGTGTCTTGTATGTATTTTGTGATTCCAATTATGCTTTTCACAATAAAAGCCAATACATAAAATGTAAAGAATCATATCTAATTTCCCTCGTATGTCTGTTGGTATAAATATGAACAGATTGCATATGTTTAAGTCTGTGAAGATTTTTATTCTTTTCTGGTGACAGTGTCTATTTTTATTAATTATACATTCTTCTAAATTACCACACTTTATATGTCTTGATATTAGATAGGGCATGTCTATGTGTTAATTTGTTCTTTTAGAGTTATTTTGAGTAGTCATGCAACTTAATAATTCCTTATGAAATTTAAAATTCCTAATTAAATACATTTTTGTTAAATTTTATTAAAATTGTGTTAAGTTTATAAATGAGTTTGGTAGAAATTGACATTTAAACAACTTGTACCTTTCAATCTCACACAAATTTTTTATCTTTCTCCTATTTGCGCTGTGTGTTAATATCTTATATTTTGTTAGATATATTCCTAAGCATCATTTATTTTGGTGCTTTCATTAACATAATCCCTTTTAAATTAAATTTTCTGATTTTAATCGCTGGCAAGTAGAAATGTTATGGATTTTTGTATGTTTGTCTGACTTCTGCCACAACTGATAAACTTACTTATTAATTCAAATATTCTGTCGTTGGATTCTCTTGAATTTACTGTGCTGAAAACTTTATCATCTGTAAATCACTGCAAATTTTTAGTCTTTACGTTCTACTCTTCATGCTTTTCAGTTGTCCTCTCATCCTCTCTCCCCCATTCTTCTCCTTATCCTCCTCTTTCTGCCTTATTTTTTAAACCTTATTATATTTAATAAGGACTTAGGAATTAAACTAAAATATTAAAGAGGTGGAGGAATACAGAGTATTTTTAATCTCTAACATGTTAATACCCCTTTGGTCCTTATTGTCCTTTGTCCTCTCCCTACCCCTCCTCCCCTTTTTTCCCCTCCTCCCTAGAATATTATTTTTACTAGATGTAGTGTTTCCATTTCATTTTTTTCTTTGATTCAATAAAATTTAGACATTTTATTTTAAATTTCAGACAAATATATTTGAGGAGGTAGGACTACTTAGGTGATTTAGGTTTGTAAATGTTTTTTGAAAATAATGTTCTGTCTACATTTGTGTGCAAGCTTTTAATTGTGCTCTTCAAACATATTCTACATTTTCTTACTGTTTCAAAGCAAGGAATTTTAAAACTTATAGTTTTGTGAATTTTTCACATCTCTACTGAATTGTCTCAGAATTTCCTTTTTGTATTTCAATTTAAGGTATATTTGGTGCATACAAAATTTGTGATTATTTTATCTTTATGGATTTTATTCATTTAATCATTAGTTAAATATTCACTCTTACTCTCACTTATTTTTATCTCAGTTGTGCTGCAGTTGATAGTGATATACAAACTTTTTTGAGAGTTGGAAATATTTGCCAGGTACATAGATAAATATAGATATACATATTGATATTATTTATTTGTTTAAAGTTAATACTTATTTAGCTAAGCAATGTAGTGACCAAGTTCTTTGTCATTGTGTCATGTATCTAATTCTGCATTTCTGTTTCTTTTTTCCTTTTTTCTAAGGCTCAACATTCTGGGTTTCCTATGGGGAGATGTTTAGAGTTTTATTTATATAACGAATTATTACTTCAGAAAAAAAAAGTCAGAATTTTCAAATACATAGAGATCATTACTGATTTATCTATACTAAATTTGTGGACAGCTTATCTATTACATAAAGTATTTTATGTCTATAGTTATAAGTGATTGACAGGTCCTTTTTTTAACAATTTTTTAAAATTTTGGTGAAATATAACAAAATTTACCATCTTTAACCATTTTAATTGTACAGTTCAGGGGTATTAACTATACTCACTTTTTTGTGTAACCATTACTACCATCTCCAAACTCTTTTGTTTTGCAAAACTGAAGCTCTGTATCCATTAAATACTAAATACCTGCCCATTCTCCCCTTACCCCTGCCCCTGAAAACCACCACTCAACTTTCTGACTGAATTTAACTACTCAAGGTACCTCATATAAGTTGAACCATGTAGTATTTGTCTTTATGGGAGTGGCTTATTTCATTTAGCTTAATGTCCTCAAGGTTCATTCATGTAGTAACTGTGTGTTGGAATTTTCTTCCTTTTTAAAAGTGAATAATATTCCATTGTATTTGTACACCATATTTTCTTTATACACATCTCTGTTGATGAACACTTGGCTTGCTTCTACCTCTTGGATACTGAGAATAATGCTGCTATGACCATGGGTGTACAGATATCTCTGAGACCCTGCTTTCAATTTTTTGATGTATATACCCAGAGGTGATATTGCTTAATCATATGGCAATTCTATTTTTAAGTTTTTACAGAAGTGCCATACAGTTTCCCACAGCAGCTACACTATTTAACATTCCCATGAACATTATACAGGATTCCAGTTTCTCCACATCCTCACCAGTACTTATTTGCTGTTTTGTTTTGTTTTATAGGGTTTGAGGTAATATCTCATTGTGGTTTTTATTTGCATTCCCTAATGATTAATGATATTGAGCATCTTCCCATGTGCTTGTTAGCCATTTGTATATCTTCTTTATAGAAATTTATTGAAATGTTTTGCCCATTTTTGAATCAGGTCGTTTATTTTTTGTCATTCAGTTATAGGCAGTCCTCTTGGTTTTCATTTCAAAAAGGTTCTTGTAGAATACAATATACATGTGTGTATATACATCTATGTTATATATATAGAGAGAGGATAGTGTTTTAATATAATAATAGAATATGATAAGATGATATAGCTACATTTAAATTCCACGAAGGTTATTATAATACAATGGAATACTAAATTTTCCAAAGAAAATAGTAAATGGTATATAAGAGAATACATATTTTCTGAAATATGAAATAAATATGAAATATAACTGAAAATATTTTCCTCAGTTACCAATTTAATTCATTTTTTGTAAAGAAGTACTAAACGTATTCTGCAATAAAAAATTTTTTTGGTCAAAACTCAGGGGCCACTAAGAAATGTAATATACTCATTTTCTTTTATCTTGCATTTTTTTCCCTTCAAATATATTGTGATTAAATAAACACTACAAACATATTCAAGTACTAAAATATTGGATTACTAATAGGTTAAATTAATATAAATGAAAGCATAAATTCATGGATTTGAAAGTAAAAATTACATTGATCCTTACACCAAAGAATAGCATCTTTGACTTCCGGGAAGATGGCGGAAGAGTAAGACGCGGAGATCACCTTCTTCTCCACAGATACACCAGAAATACATCTACGCGTGGAACAACTCCTACGGAGCACCTACTGAACGCTGGCAGAAGACCTCAGACCTCCCAAAAGGCAAGGAACCCCCCACGTACCTGGTTAGGGCAAAAGAAAAAACTAAACAGAGACAAAAGGATAGGGACGGGTCCTGTACCAGCGGGAGAGAGCTGTGAAGGAGGAAAAGTGTCCACACACTAGGAAGCCCCTTCGCGGGTGGAGACTTCGGGAGGCGGAGTGGGGGAGCTTGGGAGCCGCGGAGGAGAGCACAGCAACAGGGGTGTGGAGGGCAAAGCGGACAGATTCCAGCACAGAGGATCGGGCCGACCGGCACTCACCAGCCGAGAGGCTTGTCTGCTCGCCCGCCGGGGCGGGCGGGACTGGGAGCTGAGGCTCCGGCTTTTGTCGGAGCGCCGGGAGAGGACTGAGGTTGGCAGCGTGAACACAGCCTGCAGGGCGTTGGTGCGCCACGGCTGGCCGGGAGAGAGTCCGGGGAGGGGTCTGGACCTGCCGAAGAGGCAAGAGACTTTTACGTCCCTCTTTGTTTCCTGGTGCACGAGGAGGGGGGATTGGGAACGCTGCTTGGGAGAGCTCCGGGGACGGGCGCGAGCCGCGGCTAAGAGTGCGGAGCCCAGAGACGGACATGGGACGCTAAGGCCGCTGCTGCCGCCGCCAGGAGGCCTGTGTGCGAGCGCAGGTCACTAGCCACACGCCCTTCCGGGGAGCCTGTGCAGCCCGCCGCTACCGGGGTCCCGGGATCCGGGGACGGCTCCCCCGGGAGAGCGCACGGCACGCCTCAGGCTGCAGCGTCACGCCGGCCTCTGCCACTGCAGGCCCACCCCGCACTCCGTGACCCTCCCTACCCCCCGGCCTGGGTGAGCCAGAGCCTCCGAATCAGCGGCTCCTTTAACCCCATCCTGTCTGAGCAAAGAACAGACGCCCTCCGGCGACCTACACGCACAGGCGGGGCCAAATCCAAAGCTGAGCCCCTGGGAACTGTGAGAACAAAGAAGAGAAAGGGAAATCTCTCCCAGCAGCCTCAGAAGCAGCGGATTAAAGCTCCACAATCAACTTGATATACCCTGCATCTGTGGAATACCTGAATAGACAACGAATCATCCCAAATTAAGGAGCCCTGTGGATGAAAGGCTCTTGGTGCTGCAGCCAGGACTCAGTGCTGTGCCTCTGAGGTGGGAGAGCCAACTTCAGGACACTGGTCCACAAGAGGCCTCCCAGCTGCACATAATATCAAACAGCAAAAATCTCCGAGAGATCTCCATCTCAACGCCAGCACCCAGCTTCACTCAACGACCAGCAAGCTACAGTGCTGGACATCCTATGCCAAACAACTAGCAAGACAGGAACACAACCCCACCCATTAGCAGAGAGGCTGCCCAAAATCATAATAAGTCTACAGACACCCCAAAACACACCACCAGACGTGGACCTACCCACCAGAAAGACAAGATCCAGCCTCATACACAAGAACACAGGCACTAGTACCCTCCACCAGGAAGCCTACACAACCCACTGAACCAACCTTAGCCACTGGGGACAGACACAAAAAACAACAGGAACTACGAAACTTCAGCCTGCAAAAAAAAAAAAAGGAGACCCCAAACACAGTAAGATAAGCAAAATGAGAAGACAGAAAAACACACAGCAGATGAAGGAGCAAGATAAAAACCCACCAGACCTAACAAATGAAGAGGAAATAGGCAGTCTACCTGAAAAAGAATTCAGAATAATGATAGTAAGGTTGATCCGAAATCTTGGAGATAGAATGGACAATAGATTGGACAAAATGCAAGAATCAGTTAACAAGGACCTAGAAGAACTAAAGATGAAACAAGCAACGATGAACAACACAATAAATGAAATTAAAAGTACTCTAGATGGGATCAATAGCAGAATAACTGAGGCAGAAGAACGGATAAGTGACCTGGAAGATAAAATAGTGGAAATAACTACTGCAGAGCAGAATAAAGAAAAAAGAATGAAAAGAACTGAGGACAGTCTCAGAGACCTCTGGGACAACATTAAACGCACCAACATTCGAATTATAGGGGTTCCAGAAGAAGAAGAGAAAAAGAAAGGGACTGAGAAAATATTTGAAGAGATTATAGTTGAAAACTTCCCTAATATGGGAAAGGAAATAGTTAATCAAGTCCAGGAAGCACAGAGAGTCCCATACAGGATAAATCCAAGGAGAAATACGCCAAGACACATATTAATCAAACTGTCAAAATTTAAATACAAAGAAAACATATTAAAAGCAGCAAGGGAAAAACAACAAATAACACACAAGGGAATCCCCATAAGGTTAACAGCTGATCTTTCAGCAGAAACTCTGCAAGCCAGAAGGGAGTGGCAGGACATATTGAAAGTGTTGAAGGAGAAAAACCTGCAACCAAGATTACTCTACCCAGCAAGGATCTCATTCAGATTTGATGGAGAAATTAAAACCTTTACAGACAAGCAAAAGCTGAGAGAGTTCAGCACCACCAAACCAGCTCTACAACAACTGCTAAAGGAACTTCTCTAGGCAAGAAACACAAAAGAAGGAAAGGACCTACAATAACGAACCCAAAACAATTAAGAAAATGGGAATGGGAACACACATATCGATAATTACCTTAAATGTAAATGGACTAAATGCTCCCACCAAAAGACACAGATTGGCTGAATGGATACAAAAACAAGACCCATATATTTGCTGTCTACAAGAGACCCACTTCAGACCTAGAGACACATACAGACTGAAAGTAAGGGGATGGAAAAAGGTATTTCATGCAAATGGAAACCAAAAGAAAGCTGGAGTAGCAATTCTCATATCACACAAAATAGACTTTAAAACAAAGACTATTAGAAGAGACAAAGAAGGACACTACATAATGATCAAGGGATCAATCCAAGAGGAAGATATAACAATTGTAAATATTTATGCACCCAACATAGGTGCACCTCAATACATAAGGCAAATACTGACAACCATAAAAGGGGAAATCGACAGTAACACATTCATAGTAGGGGACTTTAACACCCCACTTTCACCAATGGACAGATCATCCCAAATGAAAATAAATAAGGAAACACAAGCTTTAAATGATACATTAAACGAGATGGAGTTAATTGATATTTATAGGACATTCCATCCAAAAACAACAGAATACACATTTTTCTCAAGTGCTCATGGAACATTCTCCAGGATAGATCATATCTTCGGTCACAAATCAAGCCTTGGTAAATTTAAGAAAATTGAAATTGTATCAAGTATCTTTTCTGACCACAACGCCATGAGACTAGATATCAATTACAGGAAAAGATCTGTAAAAAATACAAACACATGGAGGCTAAACAATACACTACTTAATAATGAAGTGATCACTGAAGAAATCAAAGAGGAAATCAAAAAATACCTAGAAATAAATGACAATGGAGACACAACGACCCAAAACCTGTGGGATGCAGCAAAAGCAGTTCTAAGGGGGAAGTTTATAGCAATACAAGCCCACCTTAAGAAGCAGGAAACATCTCGAATAAACAACCTAACCTTGCACCTCAAGCAATTAGAGAAAGAAGAACAAAAAAACCCCAAAGCTAGCAGAAGGAAAGAAATCATAAAAATCAGATCAGAAATAAATGAAAAAGAAATGAAGGAAACAATAGCAAAGATCAATAAAAGTAAAAGCTGGTTCTTTGAGAAGATAAACAAAATAGATAAACCACTAGCCAGACTCATCAAGAGAAAAAGGGAGAAGACTCAAATGAATAGAATTAGAAATGAAAAAGGAGAGGTAACAACTGACACTGCAGAAATAAAAGAGATCATGAGAGATTACTACAAGCAACTCTATGCCAATAAAATGGACAATCTGGAAGAAATGGACAAATTCTTAGAAATGCACAACCTGCCAAGACTGAATCAGGAAGAAATAGAAAATATGAACAGACCAATCACAAGCACTGAAATTGAAACTGTGATTAAAAATCTTCCAACAAAGAAAAGCCCAGGACCAGATGGCTTCACAGGCGAATTCTATCAAACATTTAGAGAAGAGCTAACACCTCTCCTTCTCAAACTCTTCCAAAATATAGCAGAGGGAGGAACACTCCCAAACTCCTTCTACGAGGCCACCATCACCTTGATACCAAAACCAGACAAGGATGTCACAAAGAAAGAAAACTACAGGCCAATATCACTGATGAACATAGATGCAAAAATCCTCAACAAAATACTAGCAAACAGAATCCAACAGCACATTAAAAGGATCATACACCATGATCAAGTGGGGTTTATTCCAGGAATGCAAGGATTCTTCAATATACGCAAATCTATCAATGTGATAAACCATATTAACAAACTGAAGGAGAAAAACCATATGATCATCTCAATAGATGCAGAGAAAGCTTTTGACAAAATTCAACACCCATTTATGATAAAAACCCTGCAGAAAGTAGGCATAGAGGGAACTTTCCTCAACATAATAAAGGCCATATATGACAAGCCCACAGCAAACATCATCCTCAATGGTGAAAAACTGAAAGCATTTCCACTAAGATCAGGAACAAGACAAGGTTGCCCACTCTCACCACTCTTATTCAACATAGTTTTGGAAGTTTTAGCCACAGCAATCAGAGAAGAAAAGGAAATAAAAGGAATCCAAATCGGAAAAGAAGAAGTAAAGCTGTCACTGTTTGCAGATGACATGATCCTATACATAGAGAACCCTAAAGATGCTACCAGAAAACTACTAGAGCTAATCAATGAATTTGGTAAAGTGGCAGGATACAAAATTAATGCACAGAAATCTCTGGCATTCCTATATACTAATGATGAAAAATCTGAAAGTGAAATCAAGAAAACACTCCCATTTACCATTGCAACAAAAAGAATAAAATATCTAGGAATAAACCTACCTAAGGAGACAAAAGATCTGTATGCAGAAAATTATAAGAAACTGATGAAAGAAATTAAAGATGATACAAATAGATGGAGAGAGATACCACGTTCTTGGATTGGAAGAATCAACATTGTGAAAATGACTCTACTACCGAAAGCAATCTATAGATTCAATGCAATCCCTATCAAACTACCACTGGCATTTTTCACAGAACTAGAACAAAAAATTTTGCAATTTGTATGGAAACACAAAAGACCCCGAATAGCCAAAGCAATCTTGAGAACGAAAGAAGGAACTGGAGGAATCAGGCTCCCAGACTTCAGACTATACTACAAAGCTACAGTTATCAAGACGGTATGGTACTGGCACAAAAACAGAAAGATAGATCAATGGAACAGGATAGAAAGCCCAGAGATAAACCCACGCACATATGGTCACCTTATCTTTGACAAAGGAGGCAGAAATGTACAGTAGAGAAAGGACAGCCTCATCAATAAGTGGTGCTGGGAAAACTGGACAGCTACATGTCAAAGTATGAAATTAGATCACTCCCTAACACCATACACAAAAATAAGCTCAAAATGGATTAAAGACCTAAATGTAAGGCCAGAAACTATCAAACTCTTAGAGGAAAACATAGGCAGAACACTCTATGACATAAATCACAGCAAGGTCCTTTTTGACCCACCTCCTAGAGAAATGGAAATAAAAACAAGAGTAAACAAATGGGACCTAATGAAACTTAAAAGCTTTTGCGCAGCAAAGGAAACCATAAAGAAGACCAAAAGACAACCCTCAGAATGGGAGAAAATATTTGCAAATGAAGCAACTGACAAAGGATTGATCTCCAAAATTTATAAGCAGCTCATGCAGCTCAATAACAAAAAAACAAACAACGCAATCCAAAAATGGGCAGAAGACCTAAATAGACATTTCTCCAAAGAAGATATACAGAGTGCCAACAAACACATGAAAGAATGCTCAACATCACTAATCATGAGAGAAATGCAAATCAAAACTACAATGAGATATCATCTCACACCAGTCAGAATGGCCATCATCAAAAGGTCTGGAAACGGTAGATGCTGGGGAGGGTGTGGAGAGGGGGGGCCCTCTTGCACTGTTGGTGGGAATGTAGATTGGTGCAGCCACTGTGGAGAATAGTGTGGAGGTTCCTTAAAAAGCTACAAATAGAGCTACCATGTGACCCAGCAATCCCACTACTGGGCATATACCCTGAGAAAACCATAATTCAAAAAGAGTCATGTACCAAAATGTTCATTGCAGCTCTATTTACAATAGCCCAGAGATGGAAACAACCTAAGTGTCCATCATCGGATGAATGGATAAAAAAGATGTGGCACATATATACAATGGAATATTACTCAGCTATAAAAAGAGACGAAATTGAGCTATTTGTAATGAGGTGGATAGACCTAGAGTCTGTCATACAGAGTGAAGTAAGTCAGAAAGAGAGAGACAAATACCGTATGCTAACACATATATATGGAATTTTTAAAAAAAAATGTCATGAAAAACCTAGGGGTGAAACAGGAATAAAGACACAGACTTACTAGAGAATGGACTTGAGGCTATGGGGAGGGGGAAGGGTAAACGGTGACAAAGCGATAAAGAGGCATGGACATATATACACTACCAAACTTAAGGTAGATAGCTAGTGGGAAGCAGCCGCATAGCACAGGGAGATCAGCTCGGTGCTTTGTGACCGCCTGGAGGGGTGGGATAGGGAGGGTGGGAGGGAGGGAGACGCAAGCGGGAAGAGATATGGGAATATATGTATATATGTAACTGATTCATTTTGTTGTGAAGCTGAAACTAACATACCATTGTAAAGCAATTATACTCCAATAAAGATGTTAAAAAAAAAAAAAGAATAGCATCTTTGAAAATATCACCATGATAACAGAATAAATAATGAAAATGAATTAGAAAATAATATATTCACTTAGAGTAATAAAGGGGATGGACTTCCCTGGCCATCCAGTGGTTAAGTCTCCATGCTTCCACTGCAGGGGTCACAGGTTCGATCCCTGGTTGGGGGACCAACATCCCGCATGCCACGCAGTGCCGCCAAAAATATAAATAAAATTAAATAATAAAGGAGAAATGAATGCAGATGTAAACATTATAAAATAGTATATTTAATTTGATATAAGCACATTCTAAAATATCAAATAGATGATTTGACAAGAAAATATAAATTTTAAAAAATTGTGTGAAGCAGAAGCAAACCTGGATGGAATCTGTAATGTATAATGATCATAAAACCAAATCAAAACCAAACAGAAATATAAAACCAAAAAAAAGCTTAGTATATTTTATGACAAAAAGCTTAGGATTGACCCCAAGACATTGAAATTTAACTGACCTCAACTAATCCTAAATTCTGCAATTAAAATTGTGGGGTTTTTTTAAACATACTTCACAGTATTGAAATTAAAAAAAGCTTAGAATAATTGGTGAAAATAGAAAACTCTCAGATGTCTTTCATTCTTACTGTCATCCATCTGTGAGCCACATCAAAAATTACACTTAATTTGAGGTCACATTTTCTGACTGATTTCCCTAATGTAGCAAATTTTATATTTATGACTATGCAAGTATTATCTACAACATGGACATTTGTATGGTCCAGTGGTTAAAGAGACAGGTTTCCAAGTCAAAATGTCTGATTAAATTTTTGCTTTGCCACTTATTCTCCATGTGAACTGAAGCAGATGTCTTAAGTTTCTAAATCTGTGTATTTTTATTTATATTATAGGAGCTATGATGATAATAAATGGCCATCTTTCATAGAATTACTGTGAAGACTAAAAGAGTTAGCATACATGAAGTCACACATACTCTGAAAAGTTCATGGTACGAAAACACATCTAGAAAAGAGGATTGACTAGCACAACAAGATTTGGGGTGAACGGGGGTCTAAAGCTCAGCTCTACCGCTTACTAATTTCTTATGGGCTAATTGCACTATAAATTTGTGTGTTTATATTTAAAAAGGAAATATTATTTATTTCATTTCCCAAGGATTGTTTTGAGGTTTTAATGATTTAATTCATGCAAAGGGCTTAGTACAGGGACTAGTAAAGAAAACAAGTCAATATCAACTACTGTTTAAATAAATTATAACCATCAAAATATTGTTTTTGCAATATCTTCCTTTTATTCGCATGTACCTCACCTCACCCTCACTGTAAACCCAATTCATGTTTCCCACTGTGTGTGGCTGCAAGCTGTATGTACATGACTGGTTGAAGGGTGATTATGAAAGCACACACACATAGACACACATAACACAAGTATAAGACACAATATTTGTGTGTGTGTACACATATTTACTTCATACAGATTATGAATATATTCATCTAATTTATTTGAATTCTTCCTGAGCTACCTCACAGTAGGTATCATGACATGATACTCAATTCAGGCTGTGACTTGGAATTATTCACTCATACACCAGTATGATTAAGCAGTCTTATGGTATGTCAGTTTGATAGATTTTGTAAGTTACTAAAATTGTTACTTATTTTACATTCCCTAGTTATTTTCCAATTTTTTTATTGTTGTAAAACACTTTCAAGTATTTAGAAGAGATTTATAGTCAAATCAATAGTTTTGCAAACATCATTCAAGGCTTCTAATATAATTTGCTCCCAGTTCTAGAAACATCTGTCATTTGATACAATGTTTTATGTTAATTCATGGAAAAAAGAAAAATATCACATAAAATGAGATATATTTTATTATAATAAATTATGGAAACATAGTTTTATGCAACCAACTTAAATACTTACTGGTATTGTAAACAAGTTTAGGAAGATAAACACCAATTTTTTTTTTTTTTGTGGTACGTGGGCCTCTCACTGTTGTGGCCTCTCCCATTGTGGAGCACAGGCTCCAGACGCACAGGTTCAGCAGCCATGGCTCATGGGCCCAGCCACTCCGTGGCATGTGGGATCTTCCTGGACCGGGGCACAAACCCGCATCCCCTGCATCGGCAGGTGGACTCTCAACCACTGCGCCACCAGGGAAGCCCTGATAAACGCCATTTTTAATGAGGAATTGTCTCACAATTGTGTTATGAAACTAAGTACTACATGAATATGTCAGAACCCAACAAATTTTATACAAAGTGTTTTTCACTGGGTAAATTCTAGAAGTTCAGAATGAGATCACTATGTCTCCTCATTAGGGTTTTAAAAATACAAAATTTACCTAATTTACCTATGTCATGACTCAAGGACACTTCATAAGAATGACGTTTAAAAAAATGAAACATGGAATTTAGTTTTAGTAGAACAGAAACTTTTCCTTTTTAGTTAAATTGCAATAAACTGTATTGTCAATGAAAGTTTACCTAAACTTTGTTAAATTATCAAGCCCACAGTTTATTTTTAAGTGAATCATATTTTACATTATTCATCACATACAACACATAACACCTTAATTTTATACTATTTTAGAGTTATGAGCCACTTTGAATAATTTTCTTAATATTCTTTAATGTGTAATATATACTTGTTTAGCTATAATGGTCATTCTCAATGTGTTTTAAAATTCATGTCAATCAGTTTTTAATTTCTTCTAAAGAGGGGCATATGTTTATGATCATATAACTGCTCTAAATTGTGTTTAATGTTATAGAAGATTGAAATAAGTTAAAGACCCTGAATAGCCGAAGCAATCTTGAGAAAGAAAAATGGAGCTGGAGGAATCAGCCTCCCTGACTTCAGACTATACTACAAAGCTACAGTAATCAAGACAGTAAGGTACTGGCACAAAAAGAGAAATATAGATCAATGGAACAGGATAGAAAGCCCAGAGATAAACCCAGGCACCTATGGTCAGTTAATCTATGACAAAGGAGGCAAGGATATACAATGGAGAAAAGACAGTCTCTTCAACAAGTGGTACTGGGAAAACTGGACACCTACATGTGAAAGGATGAAATTAGAACATTCTCTAACACCATATACAAAAATAAACTCAAAATGTATCAAAGACCTAAATGTAAGACTAGAGACTATAAAACTTTTAGAAGAGAACATAGGCAGAACACTCTTTGACACAAATCACAGTAATATCTTTTTGGATCCACTTTCTAGAGTAGGAGAATAAAAACAAAAACAAACAAATGGGACCTAATTAAACTTAAAAGCTTTTACACAGCAAAAGAAACCATCAACAAAACAAAAATAAAACCCACAGAACAGGAGAAAATATTTGCAAATGATACAACTGACAGGGAATTAATCTACAAAATCAACTATAGTTCATTAAAAAATTAATTAAAAAAAATTTTTGTAAGCATCAAAAAAAAAAAGATGTGATACATATACACAATGGAATACTACTCAGCCATAAAAAAGAATGAAGTAATGCCATTTGCAGCAACATGGATGGACCTAAAGATTATCATACTAAATGAAGTAAGTCAGAGAAATACAAATATCATATGATATCACTTGTATGTAGAATCTTACAGAAATGATACAAATGAATTTGTTTACAAAACAGAAACAGACTCACAGACATAGAAAACAAACATGGTTACCAAATGGAAAAGGTGGGGGAAGGATAAATTAGGAGTTTGTGATTAACATATACACACTACTATATACAAAATAAAAAGGACTGACTGTATATAGCACAGGGAACTGTACTCAGTATTTTGTAATAAGCTAAATGAGGAAAGAATCTGAAACATGATATATGTATACCTGAATCACTTTGCTGTACACGTGAAACTAACACAACATTGTTAGTCAACTATATTCCAGTGTAAAATAAAAAAATTGTAAAAATCAAATAAATGGGTTGAAAGCAATGGTTTATTAAATATGAATATTAAAATAGAATGATTTACTACATATTATAATATGTACTTCAATAATGCAGTGCATAAATGTAAAAATATTTTCAAAATATATTTGGGTGTAAACTGTACCTAACATTTAAGCTTGATGTCAGGCCAGCTCCATTTGTTTACTAGGTGCTCTATTATTCAAATCAGAAAATAGAAAAGTAAGAAATGAAAGTCAACAAAAATATGCTTTCTGAATCCAGGCAGTATATATCTTAATGCAGAGATCACAGTTTACTTACCAGGTGAATATGCCTGTAACTGGAACATTGTTATTTATCATTCCAGGGTAAAGCTTAGACAATCATGTTGTATTGCTTCAATTGCTTCACCAATGCTCCAGCAATGCTTTGTAACAAACACTCCCAAGCTCAGTAGTCTCAAATGACACGTTTTTCTCTATTACAGGTCTATGTATTAGTAGAGTGGCTCTGCTTCAGAGTACTGGCCAACTTGGTTTGGCTTTGGGCTGCAGTAGGTTTCAGGTCTGTTCCTGGGTCTCTACATTCTCTTTGTACCAGCAGCTAGCTAAGCATGCTTTTTTCATGACAGATCATTAAAGCACAGACTGGAAACAAACAATGCTTCTTAAAGCCCTGGCTCAAAACTGGCCTGTAAGTCTGCCCATATTTTCTTGCCCAAAGCAAGTCATGTGAATACAGACAAATCAGTGGGACTGAAAAGTACATAAAATAAAGCATGTGGAGCATTAAATCCTCACATGGCAAAGTGTGAACATATAATTCCAATACAGGGAGAGAGTAGAAAACAGGATAATAACCCACCTCCCCCCTCACACACACAGAAACCTAGTCATTCTGTCCAAATTTAGGAATCAGACAAGAAGATATACCTCCTCAGTAGGGGAGTGAGGAAAAAGTTAGAGGCTTAGGGTTACTAACGTATCTCTGTTCACAATATAAAAATATCAATAACAGGGAAGAAAAATTCCCCTTTAAAAACTGGTGCATAATTATTGCTGTACTGAGTAACAATGATAATACAATCAGCATAAAAACAAGTTTGATTTAAATAGGGCCTTTTCAGAGAGTCAGGAAGGATAAATTCATCTTAACTGAAAATGAGAGACAATGATTATTTTAGATGTCAAAGATCACACACATTGCAATTTCTACAGGCCTCATTCCTTGACAGCTTAAAGAAATTTAGAGGAATTGAAACAAAGATTCCTTCGAGCCCCATTGTTCTACTTTGAAGTTATTACATCACAGATTTTGCTCTAAAATTTATGTTGGGACTAAGACCCTTTAAAGAATTTGGACTTTTAACAAGAAAATACTATTCCAAGATGCATTGTGTGTGAGTGAATTGATTGTCTCATTTTTGGATACTGCTATTTGTACTATACTGCAGGAGAATTTAACCGGACAAAACAGTGGTATTTACGTTGTCAGATTATCAGCTCAAACACTTTTCAGGGATAATAGTTTTTTAAAAAACTTAAATGAGGCTAAAAAAGGGAAAAGTAAATATAGAAGCAGATTAAGTTTTTCTTAAATGCCTTTTTGGAGCGTATTTTAAAATAACTCCTGGAATGAATAATATATAATATATATATATATTATATAATATACATAATATATCTAGATAGAAGCAGAACAAAGAACCTACCCCTGAATCTTTGAATAGATTAGAATCTTTGTTCTAGATTAGTATCTTTTTTCATTTACCTGCTTTAAAAGTTCCTTTCCTTTCAAAAATCGACATAAAACTAACTGACTTCCTACAGCACCATTCACAAAAAACTTTTCATAAAGTAAGCAAAAATAGGTGATTGTGATTGATGAAGGTTAAATTTTGCCTGTAGCAACAGAGATTTTTGTTTTTAATAAAGATGTTTGCTGAAACTTTTTAAAGATTATAAACTACTTTTGTTTTATTAAGGTATCCATATCCATTCAATACTGAGAATATTGATATTTTAAAGTTAATAAATTTTATCAGCAACAAAATATCACTTGTTCATTTAATATATTAACATTTTTTAACATCTTTATTGGAGTATAATTGCTTTACAATGTTGTGCTACTTTCTGCTCTACAACAAAGTGAATGAGATATATGTATACATATATCCCCATATCCCCTCCCAATTATATCTCCCTCCCATCTTACATATCCCAACCCTCTAGGTGGTCACAAAGCACTGAGCTGATCTCCCTGTGTGATGCAGCTGCTTCCCACTAGCTGTCTATTTTACATTTGGTAGTGCATATATGTCAATGCTACTGTCTCATTTCGGCCCAGCTTACTCCTCCCCCTCCCCTTGTGCTCAAGTCCATTCTCTACATCTGCGTCTTTATTCCTATCCTGCCCCTAGGTTCATGAGAACCTTTTTTTTAGATTCCATATATATGTGTTAGCATATGGTATTTGTTTTTCTCTTTCTGACTTCACTCTGTATGACAGACTCTAGGTCCATCCACCTCACTACAAATAACTCAATTTCATTTATTTTTATGGCTGAGTTTCATTTATTTTTATTTATTTTTATTCCATTGTATATATGTGCCACATCTTCTTTATCCATTCATCTGTCAATGGACACTTAGATTGCTTCCATGTCCTGGCTATTGTAAATAGTGCTGCAATGAACATTGTGGTACATGACTCTTTTTGAATTATAGTTTTCTCAGGGTATATGCCCAGTAGTAGGATTGCTGGGTCATATGTTCCTTGCTAATAGGTATTTCAAAAGGGATATATTGCAATGTATGAGAGTCACAAAAATATAGCATGAAAAACAGAACAATTACTTAAACACAAAAAGTCCTTGTACTTAAAGTTTTTGCAAATTCTAAAAATAAAATGGTATAATGTAGTTAATCATGAACTAAATGGTATTTTTATGCAAACAGATGGAAGGATTCCAAACACAGTTTCTTATAACATTCCTAAATAGAAGTTAATGGCAATATCTTCGCTGCATTCTGATATTCTTTTTAACAGAAGTAGATTGTAGATTAATGGATGGGCTTCATAATTGTTACAATAACTTTTTTTTTCTTATTTATGCTTTTGGAAGCTATTACAAAATTGATTGCTAAACTGTGATATGTTGAGAATGTATTATCTACCATGCTCTGTGCTAAGGGTTAGCATACAATTGGTGTTTTGATGCTTTTCAGGAGACTTGCAACTTTTATAATTTGCTTTAAATCATACAAGGATTAGTGTACAGATTCAAATTCATATTCTAGCTATGTTATTATAATCCCTGTGTAATATAACTTAGTTCCCTGCAATAAACATTGCCAGATGACATAATGATTGTGTATCCAAAATGATTTAGATATGCATCTGTCAATGAAGGTGATTTCCATCAGCACAAATTCACTGCGCATCTATACTGATTCTTTTTACTGTCATTAGATAAACAAAGAATGACTATACCCATAATAGATGTGGCAAAAAAATGAAGGTACTGGGCACTCTGCAGAAAATTAAAAATAAAAGTTATCTTTTTGCTAAAAACAAACCAATTACATAGAAGGTATTTTCACATTGCACCAAGATAATATTCATTAAGGCTATCAACATATCCTTAAAGAGGCATTCTACATCTAAGTAAATTTGTGAAACACTGAATTAAACACATTTAAAACTCTTGCAGGAATTTTCAGAGCATTTAATATGCAAACTCATAAATGTATGTCACTTAGAAGTTAATATAATATTCACCATACCTCCAATTCAAATTGTTATAGAATCACTGTTTCCCTCCTCACATTTTTTTAATCTCAAGGAATTAGAGTTTCACCAGTACATGCATTGCAGTTAGAGGAAGACTGGGATGATATAAGAAGACTTCAAGGCAGAGGTTGAAGAAGTTGTGAAAATGGTTAAATTCATCTAATTGGAAGGAAGAGTATAGACATTTCAGCTATTTTGTAATGAAAAACTCAGACGGTGAAAAAAATGTTACTTGATTAGAAGAAGGCTTCTGTGTAAGAACATATTATTTCTGCTGTCATTGAGATAAATGTCAGTGGACAGTGAGGAAATGAAATGTTGAATATAGATTCAAGGAACAATAAATGAATAAGGCGTCTCAAAACAGAGTAATAAAGTGGAGAAAATATTGTAATAAAATTTGTATTATATTTAGTAATAAGTATCAAGGAGGTGGAGAAAAAGACAATAATACATGTAAAAGAGAAAGGGAATAATTTGTAGATCAACGACCTCGAAGGTGCCTATCTTTGGAAAGGGTATGGGATGTTGCTTTCTATGAGGCAGAAAGGCACTAACTCAGAGGTTCTCACCTATGACCACTTGCTCAGCAGCTGTCACCTGGGGACTTGTTTGAAACGCAAACTCTTAAGGCTCTGTCTTAGCTTGGTTTGCAATAACAAATTTCCATAGACTAGAGGGCTTAGACCAAAAATATTTTTTCTTACAGTTTTGGAGGCTCCAAGTTCAAGATCAGGGTGCTAGCATGAGCAAGTTCTTGGTGTAAGCCTTTTACCTGGTTAAGAGAGGGCTGCTTTCCTACTTACCTCTAGAAGTGGAGGGGTGGGTACCTGGAAATCTGTGTTTTTACAAGCCCTTCCAGGTGTGTCTATTTTTTCTTTAATTTTGAGAACCAATACATTTAATGTTAATTCTGAGGATATATTGATGTTTTCAAAAAGATAGTGTATCTTCAAAACATTTGACATGAAAAGCTCAGAAAATATAATGATCAAAGCTTCAGCCTTGGGCTTCCCTGGTGGTGCAGTGGTTGAGAGTCCACCTGCCGATGCAGGGGACACGGGTTCGTGCCCCAGTCTGGGAGGATCCCGTGTGCCGCGGAGGCTGGGCCCGTGAGCCATGGCCACTGAGCCTGTGCATCTGGAGCCTGTGCTCTGCAATGCGAGAGGCCACATCAGTGAGAGGCCCATGTACTGCTAAAAAAAAAAAAAGGCTTCAGCCTTTAAGAAAGATTAGATTAGGTCATTGATTGAGAATGAACAAGAGTGAGGATTAAGGACTCCTGTGAAATGCAATGCAATTTTTACAAGATATAAATTAAAGGAAAGAGGAAGATACCAGTGAAACAAGAAAAGATGAAGTATTTGATTTACTTAAACTAGTTTCTCAGAAAATGTTCTGCAGGGACTTCACTGGCAGTCCAGTGTTTAAGACTCTGCATGGGTTTGATCCCGGTTGGGGAACTAAGATCCCACAGGCCATGCAGTGTGGCCAAAAAAAAAAAATCTACAGCCTAAAAGCATGAATGTTGAAAGCAAACAGAATGGATGACACATAATCAGGTGTATTTCTTTTTCTACTGGCTTTGCTGGGGTTCTCCAGAGAGCTTGTGATTCTGTTGTGCTATTAGCATTGAAAATAACAACAATTTTTAAATTGGATTATTTTGCTATTGAGGTTATATGAGTTATTTATATATTTTGGATACTCACCCCTTATCAGATACATCATTTGCAAGTATTTTCTCCCATCCTGTACTTTGCCTTTTCATTTTGTTGATCATTTCCTTTGCTATGCGGAAGCTTTTTAGTCTGATGTATTACACTGGTTTATTTTTATTTATTTTTTTGCAGTACCTGGGCGTGTCACTGTTGTGGCCTCTCCCATTGTGGAGCACAGGCTCTGGACATGCAGCTCAGTGGCCATGGCTCACAGGCCTAGCCGCTCTGTGGCATGTGGAATCTTCCCAGACTGGGGCATGAACCCGTGTCCCCTGCATCGGCAGGCGGACTCTCAACCACTGTGCCACCAGGGAAGCCCCTACACTGGTTTATTTTTTATTTCATTGATTGTGCTTTACGTGTCATATAAAACAAAAAATCATTGTCAAGACCCTGTCAAGGAGATTTTTCCCAGTGTTTTCTTCTAGGATTTTTAAGGTGTCAGGTTTTACATTTAAGTCTTTAATTCATTAGAGTTAATTTTTGTGAGTATGTAAGACAGAGGTCTAGTTTTATTCTTTTACATGTGAGTTCCTGATTTTCCCAGCATCATTTATTGAATATACTGTCTTTTCTCCATTGAGTATTCTTAGCTCCTGCTATCACCAAATAGACGAGACAGCAAATGCTGGCAAGAATGTGGAGAAAAAGGAGCCCTTGTGCACTGTTGGTAGGAATGTAAATTGGTGCAGCTACTATAGAAAACAGTATGGTGGTTTCTCAAAAAACTAAAAATAGAACTACCATATAACTCACCAATTCCACTTCTGGGTATATATCTGATAGAAACAATATCACTATGTCAAGGAGATACCTGCACTCCCATGTTCCATTATTTACAATATCCAAAACACATAAACAACCTAAGTGTTCACTGAGAGATAAATGGATGAAGTAAATGTGAGATATATACATACACACATAGAGAATGAAATATTATTTAGTCATAAAAAAGCAAGGAAATCCTGACATTTGCAACAACATGGATGGAACTTGAGGGCATTAGGCTAAGTGAAATAAGTCAGACAGAGCAAGACAAGTACTGTAGGATCTCATTTGTATATGAAATCTATAAATAACTAAACTTATAGAAAAAGAGATCAGATTTGTGGTTGCCAGAGATGGGGCATGGTGTGGAAGAATTGGGTGAAAGTTGTCAAAAGGTACGAACTTCCAGTTATAAGATAAAGAAGTACTGGAGATATAGTGCACAACATGATGGCTATAATTAACACTGCTGTATGGTATATTTGAAAGTTAAGAGAGTATACCTAAAAGTTCTCATCACAAGGAAAAAAAATTTGTGAATATATAAAGTGATGGATATCAATTTATTGTGGTAATCACTTTGCAATATGTGTATTCAAGTCATGCTGTAAATGTTAAACTTATACAGTGTTGTATGTCAATTATGCTTCAATGAAAGTGAAAAAAAGAAAGGAACATTCATACAATCCTGACTCTTTAGAGGAAGGCGTAAAATTAGAATCTGAATGATGTCTGAGAATATAGGAGGGGACTGAGATTTAGATTTCCCCACAAATGCAAAAACTAGATTCCTTAGTTGAGATGCTGCTTTCAGATATAAGGATACTTAGGTTATCATTGATGAAACAGTTCCAGGTGATAAAGACCTATGTGGTGCCACAGTATTAATGAATAATTTCACTAGGCTTTGGCCAACTGTCATGGGACTCAGTCAATTTCTAAAACTGTATATCTCCTTGTTTACAGTTTCCTTTGCTGTGCAAAAGCTTTTAAGTTTCATTAGGTCCCATTTGTTTATTTTTTTTTATTTCCATTACTCTAGGAGGTGGGTCAAAAAAGCTCTTGCTGTGATTTTTGTTAAAGAGTGTTGTTCCTATGTTTTCCTCTAAGAGTTTTATAGTGTCTGGTCTTACATTTAGGTCTTTAATCCATTCTGAGTATATTTTTGTGTATGGTGTTAGGGAGTGTTCTAATTTCGTTCTTTTACATGTAGCTATCCAGTTTTCCCAGCACCACTTATTGAATAGACTGTATCTTCTCCATTGTATATCCTTGCTGCCTCTGTCATAGATTAGGTGACCGTGTGTGTGATTTTATCTGTGGGATTTCTATCCTGTTCCATTGATTTATATTTCTGTTTTTGTGCCAGTACCATATTGTCTTGATAACTGTAGCTTTGTACTATAATCTGACATCAGGGAGTTTGATTCCTCCAGCTCTGTTTTTTTCCCCTCAAGATTGCTTTGGCTATTCAGGGTCTTTTGTGTCTCCATACAAATTTTAAGATTTTTTGTTCTAGTTCTGTAAAAAATGCCACTGGTAATTTGATAGGGATTGCATTGAATCTGTAGATTGCTTTGGGTAGTAGAGTCATTTGGATAATATTGAATCTTCCAATACAAGAACATGATATATCTCTCCATCTGTTTGTGTCATCTTTGATTTCTTTCATCAGTGTCTTATAGTTTTCTGAGTACAGGTCTTTTAACTCCTTAGGCAGCTTTGTTCCTAGGTATTTTATTCTTTTTGTTACAAAGGTGAATGGGGTTGTTTCCTTAATTTCTCTTTCTGATCTTTTGTTGTTAGTGTATAGGAATGCAAGAGATTTCTGTGCATTAATTTTGTATCCTGCAACTTTACCAAATTCATTGATGAGCTCTAGTAGTTTTCTGGTGGCATCTTTAGGATTCTCTATATATCTAGTATCATGTCATCTGCAAACAGTGACAGTTTTACTTCTTCTTTTCCAATTTGTATTCCTTTGATTTCTTTTTCTTCTCTGATTGCTGTGGCTAGGACTTCCAAAACTATGTTGAATAATAGTGGCAAGAGTGGACATCCTTGTCTTGTTCCTGATCTTAGAGGAAATGCTTTCAGGTTTTCACCATTGAGAATGATGTTCACTGTGGGTTTGTCGTATATGGCCTTTATTATGTTGAGGTAGGTTCCTTCTATGCCCAGTGTCTGGAGAGTTTTTACCAAAAATGAGTGTTGAATTTTGTCAAAACCTTTTTCTTCATCTATTGAGATGATCATATGGTTTTTATTCTTCAGTTTTTTAATCTGGTATATCACATTGATTGATTTACACATATTGAAGGATCCTTGCAGTCCTGGGATAAATCCCAATTGATCATGGTGTATGATCCTTTTAATGTGTTGTTGTGTTCTGTTAGCTAGTATTTTGTTAAGGATTTTTGCATCTATATTCATCAATGATAGTGGTCTGTGATTATTTTTATTTTGTAGTATCTTTGTTTGGTTTTGGTATCAGAGTGACGGTCACCTTGAAGAATGAGTTTACAAGTGTTCCTTACCCTGCTGTACTCTGGAAAAATTTGAGAAGAATGGCTATTAGTGCTTCTCTAAATGTTTGATAGAATTCACCTGTGAAGCCAGGTGTTCCTGGACTTTTGTTTGTTAGAAGATTTTTAATCACAGTTTCAATTTTATTACTTGTGATTGGTCCACTCATATTTTCTATTTCTGTCTGATTCAGTCTGGGTAGGTTATACCTTTCTAAGAATTTGTCCATTTCTTCCAGGTTGTCCATTTTATTGGCATAGAGTTGACTGTAGTAGTCTCTTAGGATGCTTTGTATTTCTGCAGTGTCTATTGTAACTTCTCCTTTTTCATTGCTAATTTTATTGATTTGAGTCCTCTCCCTCCTTTATCTTGATGAGTCTGGCTAAAGTTTTATCAATTTTGTTTATCTTCTCAAAGAACCAGCTTTTAGTTTTATTGATCTTTGCTATTGTTTTCTTTGTTTCTATTTCATTTATTTCTGCTCTGATCTTTATGATTTCTTTCCTTCTACTAACTTTGGGTTTTGTTTGTTCTTTTCTAATTGCTTTAGGTGTAAGGTTAGATTGTTTGAGATTTTTCTTGTTTCTTGAGGTAGGATTGTGTTGCTATAAACTTCCCTCTTAGAACTGCTTTTACTGCATCCCATATGTTTTGGATCATCGTGTTTTGGTTGTCATTTGTCTCTAGGTATTTTTTGATTTCCTCTTTGATTTCTTCAGTGATCTCTTGGTTATTTAGTAGTGTATTGTTTAGCCTCCATGTGTTTGTGTTTTTTACATATTTTTCCCTGTAATTTATTTCTAATCTCAGCATTGTGGTCAGAAAAAATGCTTGATATGATTTCAGTTTTCTTAAATATACTGAGGCTTGATTTGTGACCCAAGATGTGATCTATCCTGGAGAATATTCGATGTGCACTTGAGAAGAAAGTGTAATCTGCTTTTTTCAGATGCAATGTCCTATAAATATCAATTCAATCTGTCTGGTCTAATGTATCATTTAAAGCTTGTGTTTCCGTATTAATTTTCTGTTTGGATGATCTGTCCATTGGTGTAAGTGAGGTTTTAAAGTTCCCCGCTATTATTGTGCTACTGTTGATTTCCTCTTTTTTAGCTGTTAGCATTTGCCTAATGTACTGAGGTGCTCCTATGTTGGGTGCATATATATTTATAATTGTTTATCTTCTTCTTGGATTGATGCCTTGGTCATTATGTAGTGTCCTTCCTTGTCTCTTGTAACATTCTTTATTTTAAAGTCTATTTTATGTGATATGAGTATTGCTACTCCAGCTTTCCTTTGATTTACATTTGCATGGAATATCTTTTTCCAACCCCTCACTTTCAGTCTGTATATATCCCTAGGTCTGAAGTGGGTCTCTTGCAGACAGTATATATATATATATATATATATATATATATATATATATATATATATATATATATATATATATATATAGGTCTTGCTCTTCTATCCATTCAGCGGGCCTGTGTCTTTTGGTTGGAGCATTTAATCCATTCACATTTAAGGTAATTATCAATATGCATGTTCCTATTACCATTTTCTTAATTGTTTTGGGTTTGTTTTTGTAGGTCCTTTTCTTCTCTTGTGTTTCCCACTTAGAGAAGTTGCTTTAGCATTTGTTGTAGAGCTGGTATGGTGGTGCTGAATTGTTTGGGCTTTTGCTTGTCTGTAAAGCTTTTAACTTCTCCATCTAATCTGAATGATATCCTAGCCGGGTAGAGCAATCTTGGTTGTAGGTTCTTCCCTTTCATCGCTTTAAATATATCATGCCACTTCCTCCTGGCTTGTAGAGTTTCTGCTGAGAAATCATCTGTTAACCTTATGGGAGCTCCCTTGTATGTTATTTTTCATTTTTCCTTTGTTGCTTTTAATAATTTTTCTTTGTCCTTAATTTTTGTCAATTTGATTAATATATGTTGGTGTGTTTCTCCTTGGATTTATCCTGCCTGGGATTCTCTGCAATTCCTGGACCTGGGTAGCTATATCCTTTCCCATATTAGGGAAGTTTTTGACTATAATCTCCTCAAATATTTTCTTGCGTCCTCTCTCTCTCTCTCTGTCCTCCTTCTGGGATCCCTATAATGCAAATGTTAGTGCGTTTCATGTTGTCCCAGAGGTCTCTTAGGCTGTCTTCATTTCTTTTCATTCATTTTTCTTTTTTCTTCTGTGGCAGTGAATTCAAACATTCTGTCTTCCAGATCACTTATCTGTTCTTCTGCCTCAGTTATTCTGCTATTGATTCCTTCTATTGTATTTTTCATTTCAGTTATTGAATTGTTCATCTCTGTTTGTTTTTTAATTCTTCTAGGTATTTGTTCTTTAATTCTTCTAGGTCTTTGTTAAACATTTCTTGCATCTTCTTGATCTTTGCCTTCATTTATTTTCTGAGGTCCTGGGTCATCTTCACTATCATTATTCTGAATTCTTTTTCATTTAATTGTCTTTCTGGGGTTTTTTCTTGTTCCTTCATCTGGTTTATAGCCCTCTGCTCTTCATTTTTCTGTCAATGTGGTTTTCATTCCACAGGCTGCAGGACTGTAGTTCTTTTTGCTTCTGCTGTCTGCCCTCTGGTGGATGAGGCTATCTAAGAGGCTTGTGTAAGCTTCCTGATGGTAGGGACTGGTGGTGGGTAGAGCTGGGTTTTGCTCTTGTTGGCAAAGCTCAGTAAACCTTTAATATGCTTGTCTGCTAATCGGTGGGGCTGAGTTCCCTCAGCCTGTTGGTTTTTTGGCCTGAAGTGACCCAGCACTGGAGGCTACAAGCTCTTGGTGGGGCTAATGGCGGACTCCAGGAGGGCTCATGTCAAGGACTTCTTCTCAGAACTTCTTCTGCCAGTGTCCTTGTCCCCACAGTGAGCCTCAGCTGCCTCCTGCCTCTGCAGGAGACCCTAAAACACTAGCAGATATGTCTGGCTCAATCTCCTATGTGGTCACTGCTCCTTCTCCTTGGGTCCTGATGCACACACTGCTTTGCATGTGCCCTCCAGGAGTGGAGTCTCTTTCCCCCAGTCATGTCGAAGTCCTGTGGTCAAATCTCGCTAGCCTGCAAAATCTGATTCTGTGGGAATTCCTCCTCCCATTGCTGGACCCCCAGGTTGGGGAAGCTGTTGTGGGGCTCAGAACGTTCACTCCAGTGGGTGGGCTTCTGTGATATCATTGTTCTCCAGTTTGTGAGTCACCCACGCAGCAGTTATGGGATTTGATTTGATTGTGATTGCCCCCCTCCTACTGTCTCATTGCAGCTTCTCCTTTGTCTTTGGATGTGGGGTATCTTTTTTGGTGAGTTCCAGTGTTTTCCTGTTGATGATTGTTCAGCAGTTAGTTTTGATTCCAGTGCTCTTGCAAAAGGGAGTGCTGAGAGATCTTATACTCTTATACTTAATTGGCTAAAATAACTTTTACTCTATTTTCACAAGCTAAACACATTGAAAATTCATTCATAATCTTTCTAAATCCCAAATAAAATTGTCAAACTGATTTCTATAATTGTGTAAATTCATCTTCTATTGTTGATCACTCATGTTGCAAATCTTAAAGAATATTATACATTCCCTCTCTTTCTTCCACATATGCATAGTCAAAATTTATCATCAGTTTACTATTGGCTTCTCATTTCTATATCCAATGCATTGCTCTAGTTTTGTCTTTACTCATTCCATCTGTTCTAGTGCATTTTTTTTTAAATCATTGTTTCTAACTTTCAATCTCCTTCATTGAATACTGGCAAATATATTTTCATAAAATTCGTTTCTAAAAGCACTCCTCTGTTATAAGAAACCTGAAATTTTTCTCTTGGTATATAGAATATATTAACAGCAAGTAGCCATGGAATTCAAGATTCTCTAAAATCTAACTGAACTTTCCTCTCCACCTTTTGCTCTTATTGTGTCTTCATGTAAATTGTGTTATTCAGCCAAGTCAACATTTTTATTTTTTTATTCATCCCGTTCTCTGCTTTTGTCCATGCTTATTAACTCTGACAGAAAATACCTCTCATTGTTCTTTCCCTGGAAAAGAATTGCCTAATTTTCTTTTTAATCAGAAGTTAATTAGTTTCTTTTGTATCTCATAGCATTTAAACATTTTATACTTCTTATTACATTCTGATCTTACTACAGTTTTATAGGCATACCTTTATCTCTTGTCAAAATGTTTCTTTCTTGAGAGTTGAAATGTATCAATTCCTACATATATATTTGTATATATAGTATAACTTTTAAATTTCATTTGTTGTCAAGCAAAGGAAATGTTGGGTAATTGTCTAAAATCTTTTTTTAAGTCATTCTTCTGATATTGATGAGTGACAATGTAATATTTACATTCTTGTTCTTTAAATGGAAGGATTTCAGTACCCATTACACCATTACATACATGGAAAGGTATTGATAGTGGAATTACTATGTTAGTTAGAAGACATAGATAATTGCCAAATAAAACCACACCAGTAAGAATTTTAAAACTGAAAATATGTAAGACAAACACAATAAAATGTTATGTAATGTGTACAAGTAAAAGTGTTGCTAGTCTTCTGAATGCATTCCTCAGAATAAAGGGAGACTTCTATTGAAGTGTCATTGGCATTCATATATCCGGAAACTTTAATTGGAGTAACTATTATTTATACTTATTTATAACCAAACCACAATAGCCATTGTTTACAAGGTTAGAGTTCAAATCACTTTATGAAGAAATGCCACAGAAATACAAGTTTCTAAACTATATTTCATGTAGGTACATGTCTATGTATGCTTGGAAATATGAGAGAAGTAGTTTGCATGTAAATCCTGATATTTCTACGATTGAAATGAAAAAAAAAATTTTTTTGATAGAGAAGACAAAAGCATCAGAGTGGTATTCATTTTTCTAAAAATATGTTTAAAATATTTACAAGTCCTTCATCAGATTTATGTTTTATGAATATTTTCTCCAGCCTCTGGCTTCTCTTTTCATTTTCTTACTGGTATCTTCTGAAGAGTAAAACTCTTTAAACTTTGTCTTTTCATGGTTAAAGTTTTATGTATCCTAAGAAAATTCTGCCAAACCATTGAATTAAAAAATAATTTCCTATATTTTAGAAGTTTAAATCTTATTGATTCTATGATCCTTTTAAGGATAAACTTTGTAGTTTTATGAAGAAAGGATTGGCTCAGGTTCATTTTTCCACATGGGTATCCAACAGTTCCAAAGCAAAAAATAAATGTTTCATGATTCAACCACATTATATGTTTTGTTAAAAAACCAGTTAAACACATATGTGTGTGCTTATTTCTGAGCTCTCTACTCTGTCAATTTTGATGTATAATTATATCTTTATAGTTTTATAAGTCTTGAAATTAGATAATAGACCTCTAAATTTGATCTTTATTTTCAAAAGAGTTTGGCTATAATAAGTTCTTTGCATAACCCATATACATTGTAGAATCAGCTTACTAATCCTTACAAAAGAATTTCCTGAAATTTTGATTGAAATTATAATGAAGCTATAGAATTATTTGTTGATAATTGTTATTTTAATAATATTGGATCTTCTGATATGTATTATATATTTTCACATTCAGGTTCTCTTTAACATCCTCAACAATGTTATATAATTTTTATATGCAAAACTTTGCCACATTTTAAATTTATCTCTGAGTATTTCATGTTTTTGATGCAATTACAAATGGTATTTTTTTCAATTTCACATATTTTGTTATGGGTACATAAAAATGTATTTTTTGTTGCCTTAGTAAACTTCTACCTTGCAGCATTTATTTATTAGTTTAGATAACATTTTTGAGGATTCTTGATGTCATTCTCCATAAAAGATAACACCCTCTGCAAATAAAGAGAGTTTAATTTCTTTCTTCTAACTATAAACTTTTTATTTCTTTTTCTTCTCTTATTGCACTGGTTAGAAAATTATATACAATATTAAATATAAGTGTTAAAAAAACATCCTTTGCTTGTTACTGATCTTAGTGGAGAGATAGTTCACCTTTCACCAATAGAAATGGTTTTAACTGTAGGTAAACCAAGTTGAGGATATTCCCTTTTATTTTTACCTTGCTGAATATTTTTATCACAAATGGGTATTAATTTGTTGTCAAAAGCTTTTCTCTATTTACCTTTCATTGATATTTTGGTTTTCATTTTATTTTCCTACATTTTTGTTTAGATTATTATATTTTAGTGTCTTGAAGTAGATGATTAAGACACTGACCTTATATATCTTTTCTTTTTCTTTTTTTTTTTTTTGTGGTACACAGGCCTCTCACTGTTGTGGCCTCTCCTGTTGCAGAGCACAGGCTCCGGACGCACAGGCTCAGTGGCCATGGGTTACAGGCCCAGCTGCTCCATGGCATGTGGGATCCTCCCGGAACGGGGCACGAACCCGTGTCCCCTGCATTGGCAGGCGGACTCTCAACCACTGCGCCACCAGGTAAGCCCTATCTTTTCCTTATTTAATTGAAGTATAGTTGATTTACAATGTTGTGTTAGTTTCAGGTGTACAGCAAAGTGATTCAGTTATACATATATCTATTCTTTTTCAGATTCTTTTCCCATATAGGTTCTTACAGAGTATTGAGTAGAGTTCCCTGTGATATACAGTAGGTCCTTGTTGATTATCTATTTTATATATAGTATTGTGCATATGTTAATCCTAACCTCCTAATTTATCCCTCCCCCCCCCCACCTTTCCTCTTTGGTAACCATAAGTTTGTTTTCTGAGCCTGTGAGTCTATTTCTGTTTTGTAAATAAGTTCATTTGTATCATTTTTTTAGATTCCACATATACGTGATATCATATAATATTTGTCTTTGTCTGTCTGACCTACTTCACTTAGTATGAGACTCTCTAGGTCCATCCATGTTGCTGCAAATGTCATTATTTCATTCTTTTTATGGTCAAGTAATATTCCATTTTATATATGTACCACAACTTCTTTATCCATTCATCTATTGATGTGCATTTAGGTTGCTTCCATGTCTTGGCTATTGTAAATAGTGCTGCTGTGAACATGGGGGTGCATGTATCTTTTCAAAGTATGGTTTTCTCCAGATATATGCACAGGAGTGGGATTGCTTGATCATATGGTGGCTCTATTTTTAGTTTTTAAGGAACCTCCATAGTGTTCTCCAGAGTGGTTATACCAATTTACATTCCCACCAACAGTGTAGAACCTTTTCCTCTACACCCTCTCCATCATTTATTATTTGCAGATTTTTTGATTATGGCTATTCTGACTGGTGTGAAGTGATACCTCATTGTAGATTTGATTTGCATTTCTCTTATAATTAATGATGTTGAGCATCTTTTCATGTGCTTTTTGTCCATCTGTATGTGTCTTTGGAGAAATGTCTATTTAGATCTTCTGCCCATTTTTTGATTGGGTTTTTGTTTTCTTGATATTGAGTCACATTAGCTTTTTTACATTTTGGAGATTAATCCCTTGTTCATTGTTTCATTTGCAAGTGTTTTCTCCCATTCTGTGGGTTGTCTTTTTGCTTTGTTCATGGTTTCCTTTTCTGTGCAAAAGCTTTAAAATTTAACTAGGTCCCATTTGCTTATTTTTGTTTTTATTTTCATTACTCTAGGAGGTGGATCCAAAAAGATATTGCTGCAATTTATGTCAAACAGTGTTCTGTGTATATTTTCCTCTAAGAGTTTTATAATATCCAAACATATTTAGGTCTTTCATTTTTGTGTATGGTGTTACAGAATGTTCTAATTTCATCTTTTACTTGTGGCTCTCGAGTTTTCCCAGCATCACTTATTGAAGAGGCTGTCTTTTCTCCACTGTATATTCTTGCCTCCTTTATTGTAAATTAATTGACCCTAGGTGTGTGAGTTTATTTCTGGGATTTCTATCCTATTCCATTGATATATAAGTCTGTCTTTGTGCCAGTACATTACTCTTTTGATTACTGTAGATTTATAGTATTGTCTGAAGTCAGGGAGCCTGAGTCCTCCAGCTCCATTTTTGCTTCTCATGATTGCTTTGGCTATTCAGGGTCTTTAGTGTTTTCATGCAAATATTAAGATTTTTTTTGTTCTAGATCTGCAAAAAATGCCATCGGTAATTTGATGGAAATTGCAATGAATCTGTAGATTGCCTTAATGTAGTATAGTCTGACACTGATGAAAGAAATTGAAGTTGAGACAAACAGATGGAAAGATATACCATGTTCTTGGATAGGAGATATGTGTGTATATATATATATATATATATATATATATATATATATATATATGTGGTGTGTGTGTGTGTGTGTGTGTGTGTGTATATATTCTTTTTTGGATTCTTTTCCCTTATGACTTATTACAAAATATTGAGTATAGTTCTCTGTGCTATACAGTAATTGGTTATCTATTTTATATATAGTAGTATTTAATGCTATATGTTTTCTTCTAAATAGAACATTAACTTCTTCCCACACATTTTGATGTTATGTTTTCATTTTTGATTTTATTAAAAATGCATTCCAATATCCTATCATTCATCAATTTGTTATTTAGAAGCATGCTATTTAATATCCAAAACTTTGGGGATTTTTCAATATCTTTTGTTGATTACTGGTTTATTTTCACTGTGGTAAAAAGAATATTCTTTTTCATGCATTCTTATTTACTGAAATATAGTTATGGCTCAGAATATGGTCTATTTTGTGATCTATGTACACATAAAAGAAATGTGTAATCAGCTGTTGTTTGCTGGAGTGTTGTATAAATGCCATTAAAGTTAGTTGGTATTGATCAAATCATCATTTGCCCTTAAATCTTTTTGTCTACTTGTTTTTATCAATTATTGTGAGAGGAGTATTAAATGTCTCTAATTATAATTATGGCTTTATTTCTCTTTTCAGTCCACTTTTTTTTTTCATTTACTTAGAAATTTTAGGTGCATGTATATTTTAAGATTTTGCCTGTTCTGGCTGAACTAAACCCTTTGTCATTATGATATATCACTCTGTATTTCTGGTAATATTTACTGTCCTGAAATTTTATTTGCCTGATGTTAGTTTAGCTTCTCCATCGTTCTTTGGATTGTATCTATGATTATCTTATTATATCCTATTACTTTTAATAGAATGTCTTCTTTATTTAAAATGGGTTTATATAAATAGCATATAGTTGTATCTGACTTTTTCATTTAGTCTCACAAACCTTTTAAACTAGAGTCTTTAGACAATTTATATTTAATATAAATATTAGATATTAGCCTAAATCTAGATTCTTGCTTGCTATTGTCTATTTCTCCATTTGTTTTTTTTCCTGCTATTCCCTTATTTGCTATTATTACTTGTTTTAATTTTTATTACTCTAGGGTTTACTTATCACTGTAATAGATGGTAATACTATGTATGTCATAAGTTCAAAAACACATGATAATTGTTTGCCTTTAAACAATCATATTTTAAAGAGATTAAAAATGAGAAAAAAAATTTTATATTTGCCCACATACACCTACATGTTTCCATTTTTTATGCTCTCACTTATTGAAATACAAATTTTATATGGGATATTTTATCTCCTGTTTTAAAGAATTTGCTTTAACTTCTCTTAATGCATGTCTGTAATGATTAATTATCCCAGATTTTGTTACTCTCAAATGGTCTTGCTTCAACTTTATTTTTCAATAATATTTTTGGTAAGTATTGTGTTCTGGGTTAACAGTTTTTTTTCTTTCATTAATTTAAGATGGTATTTCATTTTTTTCTCATCAGTTTGATTTTTATGAGAAATATGTTATGACTATCTATGCTCCCTGTATATCATTTTTGCTCTGGCTGCCTTTATGAATTTTATCTTTATGACTGGATATCAGTAATTGGATAATGCTATTTTCCTTATGTTTCTTTCATTTGGGATTCATCAAGTTTCTTGAATCTGTGCCTTTATAAATTTTATTTAATTTGAAAAAATTTCTGCCGAGATTTCTTTAGATACTTTTCTGCCCACCTCCCTCTTTTGTCCAAGGGTGCTCTAAGGATTTTTTTATTATTTTCATTATTTTTCTATTTTTGATTCATTTTTTCCACAGTATCTAATCTTCTTTTATCTGATCAGATTTATCTACATTTCAAAATTTCAGATATTGTATTTTTAATCTCTAGAATTTTTATTTAGTTTATTTATATATCTTCTATTTTTTCTCATTATGTGTATCATTTCCTCTGCATCTTAGAACATATTTAAAAGATCATTGTTTTAAGGTTCCTTCCTGTTCTAGTTCCATAATGATTCTTATTTCTTTCTCTTTCCATTATCTTAATTTTCTTGCTTACTAATCCCATTTTCCTGCTTTTTTCCATGCTGAATAAATTTTGACTGGACACTAGAAATTCTAAGTTTTACATTCTTAGTGTTTGATTTTGCTTTATTTCTTCAAATTGTATTATGTATATTTTTTTGAATTTTATTTTTTATACAGCAAGTGCTTATTAGTTATCCATTTTATACATATTAGTATATATATGTCAATCCCAATCTCCCAATTCATCACACCACCACACCCCCCTGCCACTTTCACCCCTTGGTGTCCATACGTTTTTTCTCTACATCTGTGTCTGTATTTCTACCCTGCAAACTGGTTCATCTGTACCATTTTTCTAGGTTCCACATATATGTATTAATATATGTTTTTTGTTTTTCACTTTCTGACTTACTTCACTCTGTATGACAGTCTCTAGATCCATCCAAGTCTCTACAAATGACCCAATTTCATTCCTTTTTATGGCTGAGTAATATTCCATTGTATATATGTACCACAACTTCTTTATCCATTCATCCGTTGATGGACATTTAGGTTGCTTCCATAACCTGGATATTGTAAATAGTGCTACAATGAACATTGAGCTGCATGTGTCATTTTGAATTATGGTTTCCTCTGGGTATATGCCCAGTAGTGGGACTGCTGGGTCATATGGTAGTTCTATTTTTAGATTTTTTAAGGAACCTCCATACTGTTCTCCATAGTGGCTGTATCAACTTACATTCCCACCAACAGTGCAAGAGGGTTCCCTTTTCCCCACACCTTCTCCAGCATTTTTTCTTTGTAGATTTTTTGATGATGGCTATTCTGAGCAGTGTGAGGTGATACCTCATTGTAGTTTTGATTTGCATCTCTCTAATAATTAGTGATGTTGATCAGCTTTTCATGGGCTTCTTGGCCATCTGTATGTCTTCTTTGGAGAAATGTCTATTTAGGTCTTCTGCCCATTTTGGGATTGGATTTGTTGTTTTTTTAACATAGAGCTACTTGAGTTATTTATATATTTTGGAGATTAATCCTTTGTCCACTGATTCGTTGGCAAATATTTTCTCCCATACTGAGGTTGTCTTTTCTTCTTGTTTATGGTTTCCTTTGCTGTGCAAAAGCTTTTAAGTTTCATTAGGTCCCATTTGTTTATTTTTGTTTTATTTCCATTACTCTAGGAGGCAGATCAAAAAAGATCTTGTTGTGATTTATGTCAAACAGTGTTCTTCCTAAGTTTTCCTCTAAGAGTTTTATAGTGTCCAGTCTTACATTTAGGTGTCTAATCCATTTTGAGTTTATTTTTGTGTATGGTGTTAAGGAGTGTTCTAATTTCATTCTTTTACATGCAGTTGTCCAGTTTTCCCAGCACCACTTATTGAAGAGACTGTCTTTTCTCCATTGTATATCCTTGCCTCCTTTGTCATAGATTGGTTGACCATAGGTGTGTGGGTTTATCTCTGGGCTTTCTATCCTGTTCCATTGATCTATATTTCTGTTTTTGTGCCAGTACCATATTGTCTTGATGACTGTAGCTTTGTAGTATAGTCTGAAGTCAGGGAGTCTGATTCCTCCAGCTCCATTTTTTGCCCTCAAGACTACTTTGGCTGTTCAGGGTTTTTTGTCTCCATACAAATTTTAAGATTTTTTGTTCTAGTTCTGTAAAAAATGCCACTGGTAATTTGATAGGGATGGCATTGAATCTGTAGATTGCTTTGGGTTGTATAGTCATTCTCACAGTATTGATTCTTCCAACCCAAGAACATGGTATATCTCTTCATCTGTTTGTATCATATTTAAATTCTCTCATCAGTGTCTTATAGTTTTCTGCATGCAGGTCCTTTGTCTTCTTAGGTAGGTTTATTCCTAGGTATTTTATTCTTTATGTTGCAAAGGTAAATGGGAGTTTTCTTAATTTTTCTTTCTGATATTTCATTGTTAGTGTATAGGAATGCAAGAGACCTCTGTGCATTAATTTTGTATCCTGCAACTTGACCAGATTCATTGATGAGCTCTAGTAGTTTTCTGGTGGCATCTTTAGTATTCTCTATGGATACTATCATGTCATCTGCAAACAGTGACAGTTTTACTTCTTCTTTTCCAATTTGTATTCCTTTTATTTCTTTTTCTTCTCTGATTGCTGTGGCTAGGACTTCCAAAACTATGTTGAATAATAGTGGCAAGAGTGGACATCCTTGTCTTGTTCCTGATCTTTGAGGAAATGCTTTCAGTTTTTCACCATTGAGAATAGTGTTTGCTGTGGGTTTGTTGTATATGGCCTTTATTATGTTGAGGTAGGTTCCCTCTATGCCCACTTTCTGGAGAGTTTTTAAAATAAACTGGTATTGAATTTTGTCAAAAGCTTTTTCTACATCTATTGAGATTATCATATGGTTTTTATTCTTCAGTTTATTAATATGGTGTATCCCATTGATTGATTTGTGTGTATTGAAAAATCCTTGCACCCCTGGGATAAATCCCACTTGATCATGGTGTATGATGCTTTTATTGTGTTGTTTGATTCTGTTCGCTAGGATTTTGTTGAGGATTTTTGCATGTATATTCATCAGTGATATTGGTCTGTAATTTTCTCTCTTTTTTTGTAGTATCTTTTTCTGGTTTTGGTATCAGGGTGATGGTAGCCTCATAGGATGAGTTTGGGAGTGTTCCTTCCTCTGCAGTTTTTTGGAAGAGTTTGAGTAGGATGGGTGTTAGCTCTTATTTAAATGTTTGATAGAATTTACCTGTGAAGCTGTCTGGTCCTGGACTTTTGTTTATTGGAAGATTTTAATCACAGTTTCAATTTCATTACTTGTAATTGGTCTGTTCACATTTTCTATTTCTTCATGGTTCAGTCTTGGAAGGTTATACCTTTCTAAGAGTTTGTCTATTTCTTCCAGCCTGTCAATTTTATTGGCATAGAATTGCTTATAATAGTCTCTTAGGATGCTTTGTATTTCTACGGTGTCTGTTGTAACTTCTCCTTTTTCATTTGAATTTTATTGAGTCCTCTCCCTCTTTTTCTTGATAAGTCTGGCTAATGGTTTATCAATTTTGTTTATCTTCTCAAAGAACCAGCTTTTAGTTTTATTGATCTTTGCTATTGTTTTCTTTGTTTCTATTTCATTTATTTCTGCTCTGATCTTTATGATTTCTTTCCTTCTACTAACTTTCGATTTTGTTTGTTCTTCTTTCTCTAGTTCCTTTAGGTGTAAGGTTAGATTGTTTTTTGTGATTTTTCTTGTTTCTTGAGGTAGGCTTGTATAGCTATAAACTTCCCTCTTAGAACTGCTTTTGCTGCATCCCATAGGTTTTGGATCATCGTGTTTTCATTGTCATTTGTCTCCACGTATTTTTTGATTTCCTCTTTGATTTCTTCAGTGATCTCTTGGTTATTTAGCAATGTATTGCTTAGCCTCCATGTGTTTGTGTTTTTTACATTTTTCCCCTTTAATTGATTTCTAATCTCATAGCATTGTGGTCAGAAAAGATGCTTGATATGATTTCAGTTTCCTTAAATTTACTGAGGCTTGATTTGTGACCCAAGATGTGATCTAACCTGGAGAATGTTCTGCGTGCGCTTGAGAAGAAAGGGTAATCTGCTGTTTTTCGATGGAATGTCCTATAAATATCAATTAAATCTATCTGTTCTATTGTGTCATTTAAAGCTTCTGTTTCCTTATTACTTTTCTGTTTGAATGGTCTGTCCATTGGTGTAAGTGAGGTGTTAAAGCCCCCACTATTATTGTGTTACTGTCAATTTCCTCTTTTATATCTGTTAGCAGGTGCCTTATGTATTGCGGTGCTACTATGTTGGATGCATAAATATTTACAGTTGTTATATCTTCTTGGATTGATCCCTTGATCATTATGTATTGTCCTTTTTTGTCTCTTGTAGTAGTCTTTATTTTAAAATCTATTTTATCTTGTTACTTCAGCTTTCTTCTGATTCCCATTTGCATGGAATATCTTTTTCCATCCTCTTACTTTCAGCCTGTATGTGTCCCTAGGTCTGAAGTGGATCTCTTGTAGTCAGCATATATATGGGTCTTGTTTTGGTATCCATTCATTGAGCCTGTGTCTTTTTGTTGGAGCATTTAATTCATTCACATTTAAGGTAATTATCGATATATATGTTCCTATTACCATATTCTTAATTGCTATGTGTATGTTTTTATAGGTCCTTTTCTTCTCTTGTGTTTCCCACTTAGAGAAATTCCTTTAGCGTTTGTTGTAGAGCTGGTTTGATGGTGCTGAGTTCTCTTAGCTTTTGCTTGTCTGTAAAGGTTTTGATTTCTCCATCAAATCTGAATCAGATCCTTGCCAAGTAGAGTAATCTTGGCTGTAGTTTCTTCCCTTTCATCACTCTAAATATATCACGCCACTCCCTTCTGCCTTGTAGAATTTCTGCTGAGAAATCAGCTGTTAACCTTATGGCAGTTCCCTTGCATGTTATTTTTCGTTTTTCCCTTGTTGCTTTCAGTAATCTTTCTTTGTCTTTAATTTTTGTCAATTTGATTGCTATGTGTCTCAGCATGTTTCTCCTTGTGTTTTTCCTGCCTGGGACTCTCTGTGCTTCCTGGAATTGGGTGGCTATTTCCTTTCCCATGTTAGGGAAGATTTCAACTATAATCTCTTCAAACATTTCCTCAGGTCCTTTCTCTCTTCTCCTTCTGTGGCCCCTATTACATGAATGTTGTTGCATTTAATGTTGTCCCAGAGGTCTCTTAGGCTGTCTTCATTTCTTTTCATTCTTTTTTCTTTATTCTTCTGTGGCAGTGAATTCCCCCATTCTGTCTTCCAGGTCACTTATCTGTTCTTCTGACTCAGTTATTCTGCTATCGTTTCCTTCTACTGTATTTTTCATTTCAGTTATTGTATTGTTCATCTCTGTTTGCTTGTTCTTTAATTCTTCTAGGTATTTGTTCTTTCATTCTTCTAGGTGTTTGTTAAACATTTCTTGCATCTTCTTGTTCTTTGCCTCCATTCTTTTTCTGAGATCCTGGATCATCTTCACTATCATTATTCTGAATTCTTTTTCTGGACAGTTTCCTATCTCCACTACATTTAGTTGTTTTTCTGGGGTTTTATCTTGTTCCTTCATCTGGTACATAGCCCTCTGCCTTTTCATCTTGTCTATCTTTCTGCGAATGTGGCTTTTGTTCCAGAGGCTGCAGGATTGTTGTTCTTCTTGCTTCTGCTGTCTGCCCTCTGGTGGATGAGGCTATTTAAGAGGCTTGTGCCAGTATCCTGATGGGAGGAACTGGTGGTGGGTTGAGCTGGGTGTTGCTCTTGTTGGCAGAACTCAGTAAAACTTTAATCTGCTTGTCTGCTGATGGGTGGGGCTGGGTTCCCTCCCTGTTGTTTGGTTGTCCTGAGGTGACCCAACACTGGAGCCTACCAGGCTCTTTGGTGGGGCTAATGGCGGACTCCAGGAGGGCTCACACCAAGGAGTATTTCCCAGAACTTCTGCTGCCATTGTCCTCATTCTCATGGTGATCCACAGCCAACCCCCATCTCTGCAGGAGACCCTCCAACAGTAGCAGGTAGGTCTGGTTCAGTCTCCTATGGGTCATTGCTCCTTCTCCTGGGTCCTGAAGCACACACTACTTTGTGTGTTTCCTCCAAGAGTGGAGTCTGTGTTTCCCCCAGTCCTGTCGAAGTCTTGCAAATAAATTTTCCTAGACTTCAAAGGCTGATTCTCTAGGAATTCCTCCTCCCGTTGCCAGACCCACAGTTTGAGAAACCTGACCTGGGGCTCAGAACCTTCACTCTAGTGAGTGGACTTCTGTGGTGTAAGTGTTTTCCAGTTTGTGAGTCACCCACCCAGCACTTACGGGCTTTGATTTTATTGTGATTGTCCCCCTCCTACCATCTCATTGTGGCTTCTCCTTTGTCTTTGGATGTGGGGTATATTATTTGGTGAGTTCCAGTGTCTTCCTGTCAATGATTGTTGAGTACTTAGCTGTGATTCTGGTGCTCTCGGAAGAGGGAGTGAGAGCATGTCCTTCTACTCTGCCATCCATTTGTATTATTATTATTTTATGCCTGGAAGTTAATTTTCACACCTTTGTGGCTTGAATTAAGCTTTGTTTTGGCAGGTTCCAAACAGTTTTTATTTAATTTCTCTTTGTCTTAAGATTCTGAAGACTCTAATTAGATATAACATCTCTTCACTTGGTCCATTGTGCAACACAACTATACAAAGCCTTCTGTGAATTCTGATCATTGTTTGTCTACTGCTTTCAGGTAGTTAGTTCCTCAGCAGTAAATCTTAGGACACTTTGTCCTACTCATGTGCAACATTTTCTTTTCTGGAAGTGCCTTCACCAGTCTGAACTCCAGCCTCTTTCCTTAACTCAGTGAGTCTCTGTTTTGGTCTCTCTGTACTGTGATCTGGAAACTGCCTTCAGGCAGTGCACTGGAGATAATTCCTGGGCTCTCCTCACTTTTTTTCTTCTCTCACTGGTCACAATCTTGTGTTGCCTGTTGTCCAAAGTATGGGAAACTATTATTTAATATTCTTAGTCCTTGAAGGTGTTTTCCACAGGAGGACAATTCCAATAAAATTCAGTTCTTTATTTTTGAAATAGGTTTGGCTTAGATTTTCAATGTTAGTACCATACTCCCAGGTGCTAAAACCTTGGCCATAGTTTTGAATATATTTTTCAACCTACTTCCAGTTCTACCTTTTGCCTTTACCTCTTAACAGCTTCCAAAATGGCCATTTCTTCCCCTTTTGTTTCCCTAAAGTCCATTTTGCACTATTTTCAAGACTTCCTGCTAGATCTAGAATAAGATAAAACTTATCTATAAAATTTACATGATTTTAGCCCCAGTCTAGCTTTTCTAACCCATATTTTCCAATTCTTGTCCCTATTTCATAATCTTCATTGGTCCTTGGTGTACTTCTGCCTGGAATGTCCTTCTACACATAACCCAATATTGGACCCTATACAGGCCTTAAAACGAAATTTCAACTGTATAATAATAATGAATATATATCAAAATATTGGGGAGTGCAATACTATAAACAAACAAAAAATTTTAAATTCTGATCAATACAATATTGCATAAATTACATGAGTAGTAATTATATAATAAATATGAGTACTAATCATATAGCTCTAGAAAAACTAACTTGATACATTAAAAAGGATTACTGACCCAAAAGTGATTAACACTCTTAGCCAGAAACACACACACACACACACACACACACACACACACACACACATCTTCATCTCTTTTTCTTTTGTGAAAGACACAGTAGCCATTAGAGTATTAATTCAGAATATAAATAATATACATATATTGTATACTCAAATAGATACATTCAGAGTATATAATATATATGAGATTTGATATGGCTTGCTATGTCATATAGGCCAGCAGTCCCCAACTTTTTCACACCAGGGACTGGTTTTGTGGAAGATGGTTTTTCCACGGATGGTGGGGGGCAGGGGAGAAGGTTCAGGCAGTAAGGTGAGTGATGGGGGGATGGTTCAGGTGGTAATGTGAGGGCTGGGGAGCAGCAGATGAAGCTTCGCTTTCCCGCCGCTCACCTCCTGCTGTGTGGCCCAGTTCCTAACAGGCCATGGATTGGTACCTCTCCACAGCCTGGGGGTTGGGGACTCCTGATATAAGCAAGAAATGAAAGAGCCAGCATGTAAAATTAGATGTACAAAATTAACTCTTTCTGCCACAGCACTCTCCTTTATTCATTTTATGTCTGTTATGCTTACAGTACATTTTGAATAGAAAATAGAAGAAAAGAAAGAAATTAAATACTTAAATTGTCAGAAATAAATTGATGCTAAATTTATGGGCCAAATCTATAAGAGAAAGTGAGATATTTTTGTTTCTTTCATTTGCTTTCATGTGTACAGAGTCACATTAGATAATAGTCATATCTCCATGTTGTTGCCCCCTTCTCTGCAGTGAATATCTTTTGTGCTTCTTTTATAAAGATTTTATAAACTCACATGGGAGTTCAGTGTCAAAGAGCCCAAGTTCATTTTTTATTTATTCATTTATGTGTATTTTTTGTTATGTATTTGCTTCTTTCAAAGGCAATGAGAAAGTAATGATAAGAATGCAGAAAACTATAAGACACTGATGAAAGAAATTAAATATGATACAAACAGATGGAGAGATATACCATGTTCTTGGATTGGAAGAATCAACATTGTGAAAATGACTGTACTACCCAAAGAAATCTACAGATTCATTGCAGTCCCTATCAAACTACCAAAGGTATTTTTCACAGAACTAGAAAAAAAAATTGCACAGTTTGTATGGAAACACAAAAGACCCCAAATAGCCAATGCAATCTTGAGAAACAAAAAGGGAGCTGTAGGATTCAGAATCTCTGACTTCAGACTATATTACAAAGCTACAGTAATCAAAACAGTATGGTACTGGCACAAAAACGAATACAGAACAATGGAACAGGATAGAAAGCCCAGAGGTAAACCCACACACAGATGGTCACCTTATCTTTGATAGAGGAGGCAAGAATATACAATGGAGAAAAGACAGCATCTTCAATAAGTGGTGCTGGTAAAACAGGACAGCTACATGTAAAAGAATGAAATTAGGAAACTCCCTAACACCATACACAAAAATAAACTCAAAATGGATTAAAGACCTAAGTGTAAGGCCAAACACTATAAAACTCTTAGAAAAAAACATAGGCAGAACACTCTATGACATAAATCACAGCAAGACCCTTTTTGACCCACCTCCTAGAGAAATGGAAATAAAAGCAAAAATAAACAAATGGGACCTAATGAAACTTAACTTTTGCAGAGCAAAGGAAACCATAAAGAAGACGAAAAGACAACCCTCAGAATGGGAGAAAATATTTGCAAATGAAGTAACTGACAAAGGATTAATCTCCAAAATTTACAAGCAGCTCATGCAGCTCAGTATCAAAAAAAACAAACCCAATCCATAAATGTGCAGAAGACCTAAATAGACATTTCTTCAAAGAAGATATAGATTGCCAACAAACACATGAAAGGATGCTCAACATCACTAATCATTAGAGAAATGCAAATCAAAGCTACATTGAGGTATCACCTCACACCGGTCAGAATGGCCATCATCAAAAGACCTACAAACAATAAATGCTGGAGAGGGTGTGTAGAAAAGGAAACCCTCTTGCACCTTTGGTGGGAATGTAAATTGATACAGCCACTATGGAGAACAGTATGGAGGTTCCTTAAAAACCTAAAAATAGAACTACCATACAACCCAGCATCCCACTCCTGGACATATACCCTGAGAAAACCATAATTCAAAGATTCATGTACCAAAATCTTCATTGCAGCTCTATTTACAATAGCAAGGACATGGAATCAATCTAAGTGTCCATCAACAGATCAATGGCTAAAGAAAATGTGGCACATATATACAATGGAATATTACTCAGCCATAAAAAGAAATGAAATTGTTATCTGTCATGAGGTGGATGGACCAAGAGACTGTCATACAGAGTGAAGTAAGTCAGAAAGAGAAAAATAAATACCATATGCTAACACATATATATGGAATCAAAAAAAAATTGGTTCTGAAGAACGTAGGGGCAGGACAGGAACAAAGACGAAAATGTAGAGAATGGACTTGAGGACACGGTGAGGGAGGAAGGGTAAGCTGGAACGAAGTGAGACAGTGGCATTGACATGTATACACTACCAAATGTAAAATAGATAGCTAGTGGGAAGCAGCCACATAGCACAGGGAGATCAGCTCAGTGCTTTGTGTCCACCTAGAGGGGTGTGATAGGGAGGGTGGGAGGGAGACGCAAGAGGGAGGAGGTAAGGGGATATATGTATATGTACAGCTGATTCACTTTGTTATACAGCAGAAACTAACACACCATTGTAAAGCAATTATACTCCAATAAAGATGTTAAAAAATTAATAAAAAAAGAATAAAACAGGTAAATAACTGTCTATGGGCTTGAAAACATGAAGTGCTTTATATACATTATCTAAAAACCTGACAACAACTGTACAAAGTAGTGCTACTTGGCACATAATGATATATATGGTTTCAGTCATTGTAAACTGTGGAGGTAAAAAGAAACAAAACTAAAACCAATAAACTAAAAAATCTGCTGGATTTAGTACCACAGCACTAAAATTTAAAGTCACATAGCAAATATTTTATAACTATAAATGGGCTATAAACTTTATAAAATGTGAATCACTGTTTTGTACACTTGTAATTTTATAATATTATACATCAACTATATTTCAATTAAAAAAACAAGTTTTTTGGGCTTCCCTGGTGGCGCAGTGGTGAGTCTGCTTGCCAATGCAGGGGACACGGGTTCGTGCCCCGGTCTGGGAAGATCCCACCTGCAGCAGAGTGGCTGGGCCCGTGAGCCATGGCAGCTGAGCCTGCGCATCCGGAGCCTGTGCTCTGCAACGGGAGAGGCCACAACAGTGAGAGTCCCGCATACTGCAAACAAAACAAAACAAAACAAAAAACACAAGTTTTTAAAAAGTAGCCTCTTATTCTGCTCAAAAAAAATAATAAAGTCACCTACCTTGGTTGTGCCAGAGACTTGTTCTGTTAATTATATTTGCATCTTCAGTTTACTGCCTGTTTCTCAAGATTCCCAGTCAATTTAGCAGATGATGCTGTGAAAATATTCTCAGCAAATTATAGTTCTCTTTCTCAACCCAGTTCTACATCAATTGGAGTATAGCCAAAAGAGTCAGTCAATGGGAGCAAAAATATCAGTTTATCACAGAAGAGGTGGAAGAGACTATGGCTTAGGTGCAGGACAAGAATGAGGTGTCTAATGTGGAACTCCTGTATTAGACACACCCCTCATTGGTAGGCCACACTGGAACACTTCCTGCTTCACTCACTGGAGAAAGCAATTGCCTTTACCGTCAAGCTTAGGAGAGATCAGATGCACTGCATCTTTTTCTCTGCATCTTTACTTATTCAAAAGGGAGGGAGAGAGAAGTTCAAAGTTCCTAACCTCAAATTTACTAAAGAGAAAACTCTTCTTCAACCAAGATGAACTGAATAAAGGAGGATTGAGAGCCCCAAAAAGCCAGAGGAAAAGTGTTTTCCTATCTCTTCGACATGTTATGTGCTTAATTCACTTTATTGAATGAATAATAATCTTGCTTTCAACCTGTGGCTTGAAATAACACATTCTGAAGTATATTATAATTATATATCCATTATCGATACAAGAAATTATGGAAGTAAATATGTACTCATTTATTTCTAAAATAGCTCATAAACCTCTCTAGACACTTATATAATATTGAAAAGAGAAAGCAGTACTGTATTTTGAGGGAAAAAAAGCAACAATATGATGCTTCCTTCAGGGAGAATGAAAAACTATTAGAAACATCAAGGGTCAAAAACACTAAGCCACCAGTTATTAAAAATTATTTACCTCTTGAACTTTTGGTGGGAAAATCCACTGCCTGTGGAGATATAAGAATTTCAATCACAGAACTAATGTCCTGAGAATTCGTTTGATTTACTCTAAAATCTCAGAAGATTGGGCACATTTTAAAAGTTTTAAAGTCAGAATAAACTATATCAGATTGTTTCTTTTAGGTAAAATACAGAGATATAGTATTTTTTGGTCATATGTCAAGACTTAACTCGTAAGTTACCAACTTATATTTTAGCCAAGCTATATATACTCTTTTTAAAAATGTTAGAACTGGTGTGATATTGATTATGTGTGTGTGTATTTGTGTGTGTGAATTCACTTTTGTTGTTCCTCTCTTTTTATATATCCAGAAACCTCATGAATAATATCTGACTGGTATATCTTTTTTATTTATCTTTCTTGTTTGTTATCATATGGTGTGCTTTTTTCCCCTTTTTTTGTATTTATAATAATGATTCAATAATTTAAATATGATTAATATTTTAGTTAATGCATATTCTTTTCATTCACTTTCTATCACTTCGTAACATAGTGGTAAACATTGCAGCTTAAATGTACAAAAATTTACAGGGTGATGATAAAGCCTTTGCTCAGTGTAAAATTTATAGCCATAAATGCCTATGTTAAGAACAAATAAAATATCTATCAATAATCTAACATACCACCTTAATAAATTGTAAGAAAAACAAGTGCAAGCTAAACCCAGAGCAAGTAAGAGGAAGAAAATAATAAAGGTTAAAGAGGAATAATTTAAATGAAGATTATATGGAATTTTTTTTTGGCTAAACCCCACATACTCACACTAAGAAATACATCTTAACTCATGATCCAGTGTATATGTATCTTTCTGTCTCTCTATACATCAGTCTTTGCCTCTATTTATCTATCTATCCATTTTCCTATGAGTCCATCTATCATTTACATACAGATGTATTTAACCATTCATTTATAGATAATTCCCTCTTGTTCATACTTTTTTTTAGTGGTTTCAGTATTTGTTTTAAATTTATCTATAATTCACCACTTAAAATGTCTTAAGCTTTCATTTTTCACAATTATCCCATTTTTATTGAAATATATGTTCCAGTTAACATACCATAATCATAGAGCTTAAGGTATATTCAGTTAATACACTCATATATACAGCCCCTAGATCAAGAAACTGAATAGTACAGCATCCTGGAAGTCTCCTATGTCATTAAACAGTAATCTGACTTTAACGACATAGGTTAGTTTTACCTGTTTTCATTGTTATATGCCTGGAACAATAATGGTATATACTCTTTTTCTTATCTTTATACCATCTTATCCACTCTTACCCCCTGCCTCTGGTAACTGCCAATCTGTTCTCTGTATCTATGGGCTTTTATTATTTTTTTTAAAGATTCCTCATATAAGAGAGGTAATATGGTATTTGTCTCTCTCTGATTTATTTCACCTTGCATAGTGGCCTTGAGGTCCATCTATATGCTTGCAAATGGCAAGACTTCATTCTTTTTTATGGCTAAATAATATTCCACTATATATATATATGTGTGTGTGTGTGTGTATACATACACACACACACACACACGCCATGTCTTCTTTATCCACTCATCCATCCGTGCACATCTTACCAACACTTGTTATTTCTTGCCTTTCTAATAAGAGCCATCTAACAAGTATGAAGTGATATCTCATTGTCATTTTGATTTGCATTTCCCTGGTCATTAGTGATGTTGAGCATCTTTTCATATACCTCCTGACCATCCCTATATCTTCTTTGTAAAAATATCTATTCAGATCTTCTGCCCATTTTTTTCAGCCAAATTGTTTGTGTTTTGTTTTTGCTATTGAATTGTATGAGGTCTTTATATATTTTGGATATTAGCCTCTTATCAGATGTATGATTTGCAAATATTTTCTCCCATTCAGTGGGTTGCCTTTTCATTTTGTTAATGGTTTCCTTTGCTGTGCAGAATCTTTTTAGTATGATATAGTCTCACTTGTTTAGTTTTGCTTTTGTTGTCATTTTTCTTGGGTGTCAAATCCAAAAATCCTTGCCAAGACCTAGGCCAAAGAACTTACTACCCATGTTTTCTTCTAGAAGCTTTAAGGTTTCAGGTCTTATGTTCAAGTTTTTAATTCATTTGAGTTAATTTCTGTGTATAGTATGAGATAGTGGTCAAGTTTTATTCTTTTGCATGTGGCTGTCAAGTTTTCCAACACCATGTATTGAAGAGATTGTCCTTTACCTATTGTATATTCTTCCTCCTTTGTCATAAATTAATTCACCACATATGCATGGGTTTATTCTGGGCTCTGTATTCTGTTCCATTGATCTATGTGTCTGTTTTTATGCCAATACCATACTGTTTTAATTACCATAGCTTTGTAATATAATTTGAAATCAGAGCACATGATGTTGCCAGCTTTGTTGTTCTTTCTCAGTATTGTGTTGGTTACTTGGGGTCTTTTGTGTTTCCATAAAATATTTTAGGATTACCTGTTGTATTTCTGTGAGAAAAATGCCATTGGAAATTTGATAGGGATTGCATTGAATCTGTAGATTGCTTTGGGTAGTGTGGACATTTTAACAGTATTGATTCTTCCAATCCATGACCATGGAATATCTTTCCATTTATTTGTATCTTCTTCAATTTATATCATTAATGTCATACTTTTCAATATACAGGTCTTTTACCTCCTTGGTTAAATTTATTCACAGGTATTCTACTTTTTTGATGCAATTGTAAATGGATTGTTTTCTTCATTTTTCTTTCTGATAGTTTATTATTAGTGTATAGAAATGCAACAGATATTTGTGTATTGATTTTATATCCTGTAACTTCACTGAATTCACTTATTAGCTCTAAATTTTTTTTAAGGAGTCTTCAGGATTTTTCTCTATATAATATGTCATCTGTAAATAGTGACAGTTTTATTTATTCCTTTCCAATTTAGATGTATTTTATTTATTTTTCTTGACTAATTGCTCTGGTAAGGCCTTCCAATACTATCTTGAAGAGAAGTGACAACAGTCGACATTCTGTTTCTGATCTTAGAGGAAAAGCTTTCAGCTTTTTACTGTTGAGTATGATGTTAGCTATGGGTTTGGAATATATGGCCTTTATTGTTTTGAGGTATATGCTGTGTTGAGAGTTTTTACCATAAATGGATGTTGAATTTTATCAAATGTTTTCTCTGCAAATATTGAGGTGATCATATGAATTTTATCCTTCATTTTGTTATTGTGGTGTATTACACTGACTGATTTGTGGATGTTGAACATCATACATCCCTGGAATAAATCCTACTTAATCATGTTTTATGATCTTTTTACTGTATTTTTGGATTTGGTTTGCTAATATTTTGTTTGAGGATTTTTACACCTCTGTTTGTTCATTAGGGATATTGACTTGTAATTTTATTTTTCTATGGCATCCTTGTCTGGTTTTGTTATCAGGGTAATGGTGGCTTTATGAAATGAATTTGGAAGAGTTCCCTCTTCTATTTTTTGGAAGAGTTTGATTGTATTAATTCTTAGTTGAATTTTTGGTAGAATTCACCAGTGAAGCTGTCTTGACCTGGATTTTTCTTTGTAGGGAGCTTCTTCCCTAGTGATTCAATCTCCTTAATGAGTAATCAATCTATTCATATTTTCTAGTCCATCATAATTCAATCTTCATAGGTTGTATATTTCTAGGAATTTATCCATTTATTTTAGATTGCCCAATTTGTTGATATATAATTGTTAATAGCAATCTCTTATGATTAATTGTATTTCTGGGATATTATTTGTAATCTCTCCCGTTTAATTTCTGACTTTATTTGAGACCTCTCTTTTTTCTTGGTGAATCTAGCTAAAGTCTTGTCAATTTTGTTTAGCTTTTCAAAGGAACAGCTCTTGGATTCATTGATCTTCTCTATTGTCTTTTTACTCTATTTCATTTACTCCTTCTCTAATCTATGTTATTCCTTCCTTTCACTAACTTTGGGCTTCATACGTTTTCTAGCTCTTTAACGTGTAAAGTTAGGCTGTTTATATGAAACATTTCTTGTTTTTTGAGGTAGACATTTACAATTATGAACTTTGCTCTTAGAAATCCTTTTGCTGCATACCACAAATTTTGATATATGTCCATTTATTTTTGGTCTCAAAGTATTTAAGCGTTTTTCTTTTGATTTCTTCTTTGACACATTTTTTGTTCAGTAGCATGTTGTTAAACAATCTCCACATATTTGTGAATTTTCCAGTTTTCCTTATGTAAATAATTTCTAACTTTGTATTATTATGGTCAGAAAAGGTGACTGATATGATTTCAGTTCTCTTAAATTTATTAAGATTTGTTTTGTGGCGTAAAATATAAGGTATCTCAGAAAACATTCCATGAGCAGTTGAGAGGAATGTATATTCTGTTGCTTCTGGATGGAAAGTTCTGTATGTATTTGTTAAATCTGTCTGGTCTAATATGTTGTTTAAGGACAATGTTTCCTTTTTTTTTTTTTTTTTACATCTTTATTGGAGTATAATTGCTTTACAATGGTGTGTTAGCTTCTGCTTTATAACAAAGTGAATCAGCTATACATATACATATGTTCCCATATCTCTTCCCTCTTGTGTCTCCCTCTCTCCCACCTTCCCTATCCCACCCCTCCAGGCGGTCACAAAGTACCAAGCTGATCTCCCTGTGCTATGCAGCTGCTTCCCACTAGCTATCTACCTTACGTTTGGTAGTGTATATATGTCCATGCCTCTCTCTCACTTTGTCACAGCTCACCCTTCCCCCTCCCCATATCCTAAAGTCCATTCTCTAGTAGGTCTGTGTCTTTATTCCTGTCTTACCCCTAGGTTCTTCATGACATTTTTTTCCTTAAATTCCATATATATGTGTTAGCATACAGTATTTGGCTTTCTCTTTCTGATTTACTTCACTCTGTATGACAGACTCTAGGTCTATCCACCTCATTACAAATAGCTCAATTTCGTTTCTTTTTATGGATGAGTAATATTCCATTGTATATATGTGCCACATCTTCTTTATCCATTCATCCGATGATGGACACTTAGGTTGTTTCCATCTCCAGGCTCTTGTAAATAGAGCTGCAATGAACATTTTGGTACATGACTCTTTTTGAATTTTGGTTTTCTCAGGGTATATGCCCAGTAGTGGGATTGCTGGGTCATATGGTAGTTCTATCTGTAATTTTTAAAGGAAGCTCCATACTGTTCTCCACAGTGGCTATATCAATTTACATTCCCACTAACAGTGCAAGAGGGTTCCCTTTTCTCCACACCCTTTCTAGCATTTATTGTTTCTAGATTTTTTGATGATGGCCATTCTGACTGGTGTGAGATGATATCTCATTGTAGTTTTGATTTGCATTTCTCGAATGATTAATAATGTTGAGCATTCTTTCATGTATTTGTTGGAAGTCTGTATATCTTCATTGGAGAAATGTCTATTTAGGTCTTCTGCCCATTTTTGGATTGTGTTGTTTGGTGTTTTGTTATTGAGCTACATGAGCTGCTTATAAATTTTGGAGATTAATCCTTTGTCAGTTGCTTCATTTACAAATGATTTCTCCCATTCTGAGGGTTGTCTTTTGGTCTTCTTTATGGTTTCCTTTAATGTGCAAAAGCTTTGAGTTTCATTAGGTCCCATTTGTTTACTTTTGTTTTTATTTCCATTTCTCTATGATGTGGGTCAAAAAGGATCTTGCTATGATTTATGTCATAGAGTGTTCTGCCTATGTTTTCCTCTAAGAGTTTGATAGTGTCTGGCCTTACATTTAGGTCTTTAATCCATTTTGAGCTTATTTTTGTGTATGGTGTTAGGGAGTGATCTAATCTTATACTTTTACATGTACCTGTCCAGTTTTCCCAGCACCACTTATTGAAGAGGTTGTCCTTTCTCCATTGTATATTCCTGCCTCATTTATCAAAGATAAGGTGACCATATGTGTATGGGTTTATCTCTGGGCTTTCTATCCTGTTCCATTGATCTATCTTTCTGTTTTTGTGACAGTACCATACTGTCTTGATTACTGTAGCCTTGTAGTATAGTCTGAAGTCAGGGTGCCTGATTCCTCCAGCTCCATTTTTCGTTCTCAAGATTGCTTTGGCTATTCGGGGTCTTTTGTGTTTCCATACAAATTGTGAAAGTCTTTGTTCTAGTTCTGTGAGAAATGGTAGTGGTAGTTTGATAGGGATTGCATTGAATCTCTAGATTGCTTTAAGTAGTAGAGCCATTTTCACAATGTTGATTCTTCCAATCCAAGAACATGGTATCTCTCTCCATCTATTTGTATCATCTTTAATTTCTTTCATCAGTGTCTTATAATTTTCTGCATACAGGTCTTTTGTCTCCTTAGGTAGGTTTATTCCTAGATATTTTATTCTTTTTGTTGCAATGGTAAATGGGAGTGTTTCCTTGATTTCACTTTCAGATTTTTCATCATTAGTGTATAGGAATGCCAGAGATTTCTGTGCATTAATTTTGTAGCCTGCTACTTTACCAAATTCATTGATTAGCTCTAGTAGTTTTCTGGTAGCATCTTTAGGATTCTCTATGTATAGTATCATGTCATCTGCAAACAGTGACAGCTTTACTTCTTCTTTTCTGATTTGGATTCATTTTATTTCCTTTTCTTCTCTGATTGCTGTGGCTAAAACTTCCAAAACTATGTTGAATAAGAGTGGTAAGAGTGGGCAACCTTGTCTTGTTCCTAATCTTAGTGGAAATGCTTTCAGGTTTTCACAATTGAGGACCATGTTGGCTGTGGGTTTGTCATATATGGCCTTTATTATGTTGAGGAAAGTTCCCTCTATGCCTACTTTCTGCAGGGCTTTTATCATAAATGGGTGTTGCAGTTTGTCGAAAGCTTTCTCTGCATCTATTGAGATGATCATATGGTTTTTCTCCTTCAATTTTTTAATATGGTGTATCACGTTGATTGATTTGCATATATTGAAGAATCCTTGCATTCCTGGAATAAACCCCACTCGATCATGGTGTATGATCCATTTATGTGCTGTTGGATTCTGTTTGCTAGTATTCTGTTGAGGATTTTCGCATCTATGTTCATCAGTGATATTGGCCTGTAGTTTTCTTTCTTTGTGACATCCTTGTCTGGCTTTGGGATCAAGGTGATGGTGGCCTTGTAGAATGAGTTTGGGAGTATTCCTCCCTCTGCTATATTTTGAAAGAGTTTGAGAAGGAGAGGTGTTAGCTCTTCTCTAAATGTTTGATAGAATTCGCCTGTGAAGCCATCTGGTCCTGGGCTTTTGTTTGTTGGAAGACTTTTAATCACAGTTTCAATTTTAGTGCTTGTGATTGGTCTGTTCATATTTTCTCTTTCCTCCTGATTCAGTCTTGGCAGGTTGTGCATTACTAAGAATTTGTCCATTTCTTCCAGGTTGTCCATGTTATTGGCATAGAGTTGCTTGTAGTAATTTCTCATGACCTTTTGTATTTCTGCAGTGTCAGTTGTTACTTCTCCTTTTTCCTTTTTAATTCTATTGATATGAGTCTTCTCCCTTTTTTTCTTCATGAGTCTGGCTAATGGTTTATCAACTTTGTTTACCTTCTCCAAGAACCAGCTTTTAGTTTTATTGATCTTTGCTATCTTTTCCTTCATTTATTTTTCATTTATTTCTGATCTGATTTTTATGATTTCTTTCCTTCTGCTAACCTTCGGGGTTTTTTTTGATCTTCTTTCTCTGATTGCTTTAGATGCAAGGTTAGGTTGTTTATTCAAGATGTTTCCTGTTTCTTAAGGTAGGATTGTCTTGCTATAAACTTCCCTCTTAGAACTTCTTCTGCTGCTTCCTATAGGTTTTGGGTCGTTGTGTCTCCATTGTCATTTGTTTCTAGGTATTTTTAAATTTCCTCTTTGATCTCTTCAGTGATCACTTTGTTATTAAGTAGTGTATTGTTTAGCCTCCATGTGTTTGTATTTTTTACAGATCTTTTCCTGTAATTGATATCTAGTCTCATAGCATTGTGGTCAGAAGAGATACTTGATACAATTTCAATTTTCTTAAATTTACCAAGGCTTTATTTGTGACCTGAGATATGATCTGTCCTGGAGAATGTTCCATGAGCACTTGAGAAAAATGTGTATTCTGTTGTTTTTGGATGGAATGTCCTATAAATATCAATTAAGTCCATCTTATTTAAGGTATCATTTAAAGCTTGTGTTTCCTTATTTATTTTCATTTTGGATGATCTGTCCATTGGTGAAAGTGGGTGTTAAAGTCCCTTACTATGAATGTGTTACTGTCAATTTCCCCTTTTATGGCTGTTTGCATTTGCCTTATGTATTGAGGTGCTCCTATGTTGGGTGTATAAGTATTTACAATTGTTATATCTTCTTGTTGGATCAATCCCTTAATCATTATGTAGTGTCCTTCTTTGTGTCTTGTAATAGTCTTTATTTTAAAGTCTATTTTGTCTGATATGAGAATTGCTACCCCAGCTTTCTTTTGGTTTCCATTTGCATGAAATATCTTTTTCGATCCCCTCACTTTCAGTCTGTATATGTCTCTAGGTCTGGAGTGGGTCTCTTGTAGACAGCAAATATATGCTTGTTTTTGTATCCATTCAGCCAATCTGGGTCTTTCGTTGGGAGCATTTAGTCCGTTTACATTTAAGTTAATTATCGATATGTATGTTCCTATTCCCATTTTCTTAATTGTTTTGGGTTTGTTATTATAGGTCTTTTCCTTGTCTTGTGTTTCTTGCCTAGAAAAGTTCCTTTAGAAGTTATTTAAAGCTGATTTGGTGGTGCTGAACTCTCTCAGCTTTTGCTTGTCTGTAAAGGTTTTAATTTCTCTATCAAATTTGAATGAGATCCTTGCTGGGTAGAGTAATCTTGGTTGCTGGTTTTTCTCCTTCATCACTTTAAATATGTGCTGCCAGTCCCTTCTGGCTTGCAGAGTTTCTGCTGTAAGATCAGCTGTTCACCTTATGGGGATTTCCTTGTGTGTTATTTGTTGTTTTTCCCTTGCTGCTTTTTTTTTTTTTTTTTGGTGGTACGCAGGCCTCTCACTCTTGTGGCCTCTCCCGTTGCGGAGCACAGGCTCCGGACATGCAGGCTTAGCGGCCATGGCTCATGGGCCTAGTTGCTCCGCGGCATGTGGGATCTTCCCGGACCGGGGCACGAACCCACGTCCCCTGCATCGGCAGGCGGACTCTCAACCACTGC